>NC_059384.1:247500-352500 GCF_019703515.2 Myxocyprinus asiaticus
TTGTGATGCTGTTATTAACCAGTCTGTTTAACTTGTTTTGTGTTTGTGCAGGAGTTGTGTCAGTGCCGGCCGTCAGATGGCAACTGCTCGTGTTGTAAGGAGTGTATGATGTGTCTGGGGACTCTGTGGGAAGAGTGTTGTGATTGTGTTGGTAAAAACTCACATCTAATATAACACATTCATGTAATAATCTGTATGTTTGCGGCTGCATCTGTAATACTGAATACAGCAGAGCATCTCATCAGGTCTGTTCTGATTGGGTCACAGACAGTTATTAATGCAAATGATAAAATGCAACCATCCATATAATTGTGCATCATTAGAATAAAAAGAATACAAATTTGTTGACATCAAAGGCTGTGGTTCAATCAGCAGGGTTCCCATGGTCATGGAAAACCTGGAAATAAAATGGTGTTTTTCATGCCTGGAAAACTCATGGACATTTGTGTAGTGAATATAATGTTTGTGTTTAGTTCTTGTGTATATTGCTCTTGTGTTGAGTGAAACTTGTTCGTAGAGTCATAAGTCGAGTCGGTTCTTTTCAGTGAATAATTTGAATCAGTTGAAGATTTACTTCATGCAGTAGGTTGCATGAAGTGAGTTTTTCAAGCTACGGTTGTTATTTTTTACATTCTCTTTTGCAAACAAAGGATATCTTGCTGTTACACTTAAATACAGTAAGACTCTATGTTTAAAAAATATGTTTGATTGGAGTCAAATATGGAGGACACCTCACAAGTACATTATGAATAAAGTGAAGGAGGTTTCATATGTGATTGTCCATCGAGTATACCCGGTTACAACACTTATGATACAGCGTTTTAAAGTTAGTGTTGCAAAATTATTTCCAAAAAGAAGCCAAGATTGTTGTTAATTCTGAAGAAACTAATGTAATGTTAAAGTGGATTTCAAATGATAATTATAAAAATGTAGTATTTATATGCATTTGTATTATTGTCATGGCTCATTATTATATACATAAAGTTAAATGGACTGAAAAAATACCTATATTTATTTTGAACAAGTTAACCCTTTAAGCTCTGAAGGTGTTTTTAAAGATTTCCTGTTTCAGTGGCATACCCAAAATTAAAGACTTATAACTCTACACAATATATAAGGAGTGTCAAGTGTTTAGTATCATTGTAAAGAAAACTTTTCAAATTTTTTAATGATATAGATTATGATACATTCTGAGACTCTCAACCTAAGAAACTGCTGAAAAATCATAAAAACACTTGAGCCAAAAATGTACTTTTATTTTTATTTTTCTGATTTGACATTATATATCTCTGGGTGTAAATAAGGTGGCTCCGAAAACTGATTTTGTTTTGTTCTCAATCATGTCAACTGTATCTGAGAATTTTTTTTTTGTTGATACGACAAAGCAATCAAAAGTTATAACATTACAAAAATAATTTATGATAGTGTCCAAAAACGTCTCCAAACAAATAAAACATAATAATTGTACATAAGAACTAATTACACATGCAAACACAACAATGAGTTTCATTCTGTGTCATTTGAGTCATCATTGAGTCTGTGTCATGTATTTGGCGCCATCTCCTGGTGGTCATATGTAACATTGTGCTTCATGTGGATTATCTAATGATCTATACATCTGATTATCTTGTGTGTGGACTTGTTTATTTTATGTTTCGGTTAATTTCCCTGAAGTTATAAGTGAAAACGTGACAAATAAGCAACACCAGTAAAGTAAAACCATTTCAGAAGTGCTGAACTAGAGGACAAAACCAAATCAACACACTTCAGAGCAGAATCATCCAGAACATCTTCTGACATAATCTTGTGTTTTCTCAGGCATGTGTAACCCCAAAAACTACAGCGACACGCCGGCGACCGCTAAGAGCACTGTGGAGGAACTGTACCGACCAATCCCATCTCTCTTCAGAGCGCTCACTGAGGGCGAAGCACCAATCAACATGATGGTGGTGTCATTTCCTGTGGCCGAAGAACTGTCCTATCACGAGAACCTGGTGTCTTTCCTGGAGACCATGGAGGACACGCATCAGAACATCTCGTTACCCGGAAACAGCATCCACGCCAGCTACGACAACACTGCAGGTGAGTCTCACACACACCTGTACGCTTCATTGATCAGAAACACATCGTTAGTTTGATCTTAAGTGATTGAGAACGGAATTCCTGCTCCGTGACCTCTTGACCCTCAGCTGTGAGGTTCAGTAGAAGGATGTTTATTATTCAGATGTCCAGCTGTGAGCAGGTGTGTCTGACACACAGGAAACAAACCCAGCCAACTTGCTTCAGAAATTAGTTTTGTATGTTTGTCAAGTGTTATTAAAGGAAAGAGAAATTACAGAAAAATTACTTAAAGCACCATGCACAACATCTGTGACATAATGTTGATTTATGTCCCTCGGTTTATAAAAACAAGCAGAAATGACTTTTAAAGAAGTGCTGTTCAATGGGAATTGTGAAGATATTTTGGTGCAAGTTCTTATATTTATTCCTTCATGCAGAAATGGTGTTTTTGCGGTGGGACTACTTTTATAGGTGGATGAACTTTTTTTTTATGTCATGCTGATGTAATTCCTGTTGGATAAGTGTTTGTTTTACAGAGACACATTTAATCTTTACATGGTCAAAACAAGATCTGAAATATTCAATGTATATTTTTGCACAGACAAGATTAGTAAGTAATTCTATTAGACGTGTCTTATGTTAACATGTTTAATTAATGCCTTTGTGTGTGTCACTATTTTGATTCAGTTATATTAAATAGAGGTTTTATTAGTGTATATTAAGTATACATTTGTTCAGTTTAATGTAGTAATATTGCAATAACCATGACTGTAATAAACATGGTTATTTTTGAAGTTACTATGGCTTTACAATAAATATAATGGTTAAACTGTGTAGTAAAAAAATGGGTTTATTTTTTAAATGTCACCATAATTAATACAGTGGCAAGAATAAGTATGTGAACCCTTTGGAATTAGCTGGTTTTCTGCATTAATTGCTCATAAAATGTGATGTCATCTTCATCAAAGTCACAAGTATAGACAAACACAATGTGCTTAAGATAACAACACTCAAACAATTATAATCTTTCATGTCTTTATTGAACACATCCCATTAAACATTCACAGTGCTATGGAAAAAGTAAGTGAACCCTTGGATTTAATAACTGGTCAATCCTCCTTTGGCAGCAATAACCTCAACCAAGTGTTTCCGGTATCTGCGGATTAGACCTGCACAACGTTCAGAAGGATTTCTGGATCATTCTTCCTTACAGAACTGCTTCAGTTCAGACATATTCTTAGGATGTCTGGTGTGAACGGCTCTCTTGAGGTCATTCCACAGCAGCTCTGTTGGGTTAAGGTCTGGGTTCCATGCCTATTTAATGTTTTCTGTATAGTACACGCATGAACAGAGATGTTCACCAGTTCCAATGATTCCTTCAAGTCTTTATCTGTCACTCTAGGGTTCTTTTTTACCTCATTGAGCATTCTGCGGTGTGCCCTTTGAGCCATCTTGACTGGACGGCCACTTCTAGAGAGAGTACCTATAGTACTAAATCATCTCCATTTATAGAAGATTTATCTAACTGTGGACAGATGAATATCTAAACTCTTCAAGATAACTGTGTTTTTTGCAAGGCATGGTCCACATCACAAACTCAAAATGTTTGAGTGCTTTTTATAAGTCAAAGTAACTCTAACCCACACCTACAATCTCATTTCATTAACTGGATGACAGGTTTGCCAACTCTTGACTCGAATTAACTTTTGTTGACGCCATTAGCATAGGGGTTCACATACTTTTTCCAACCTACACTGAATGTTTGAATGATGTATTCAGTATGTACAAGAACAATACAATAATTTGTGTGTTATTAGTTAAAACAGATTGTGTTTTTCATTATTGTAACTTAGATGATCAAACCTGATTTTAAGACAAATTTATACAGAAAAGCCAGTGATTCCAAAGGGTTCACATACTTTTTCTTGCCACTATCAGGTGATATTAAATTCTGCAATCAGAACTTCTGATTTAAATATCATCTGCTGTGTTTAAACAGTAGTTTGACTAGTTTAAGTGCTTCAGTTGTGGGTAGTTTGTTTGTTGAATGGATTAATTGTTGGAGTAAAATAAATAAAATCGCCTGTATTCTGATGTATGGTTGATTTCTCGTGTTCGTCTCTCTGCAGATAAGATGTGCACAGTTGTGTACTTTGATGACTGTGTGTCTATTCGTCAGTGTAAGCAGTACTGCGAGTCGATGGGCGGATCGAAGTATCGCTGGTTTCACAACGCGTGCTGTGAATGCATCGGACCCGAGTGCGTCGATTACGGCAGTAAAGCCGTCAAGTGCATGAACTGTCTGTACTGACTTTTATACGTTACTTTAATCATGTAAATTACTTAAGTTTTATTTCTGTGTTTGTTACATTTGATAGGTTTCAGAGGATAATGGATTTTTATATATTTTTTAAATTCTTGCCTGTCACCTTTAGATGATTTTCATATATAGCAGATTATATACAGCTTACTCTTAATAAAGACCTTCTAGTTTCATAATGTGAGTTTACTGACAGCTTAGAAATGTACATGTGATGGTTAACGTTAATAAATGCATTAGGTATCATGAACTATCAGTCAACAATCATGGTGCATTTTAATTCAAACAAATCTTAACATATAGCCCTTTAAATGTGAAAAATGTATATGATTAAAAATGATTTTAAGTAGCTGTTGTTTATTGTAAGTTTGTGTTAACTAATGTACTTAACTGTTAACAAAAATAACCTTACTGTAAAACGTTACCCATATTATTGCTTCTCTTAGACAATAAAGATTCTTGAATGTATGTTGTTATTGCAGCTCGTGTCTGATAAAGTCACAAAGACTGATTGTTCTGTTGCTTATTAAATAGAGACAGATGAAAACGAGTGCTAGAATTCATCAGTATTCCATTAAAACATTATTATTCCAAATATCCTGAACTTTTGTCCTGGAAATATAAACTTTATAATCTGTAAACATTATTGTCTTTATTTTCAGTGACTTTCCTTTTGATAATATAATTTGTTTACAGATTGCATGTGATATGAATGCATCATCTCCTCAACTGTGTGTGTCTGTGTGTTTGTTGTGTGTCTGTGTTGTGTGTGTGTGAATGGAGCACACACGTGTCTAATGATGTCGCCCTATTTACAGTGAAAGACACATGCTGACAGTCTCTCATCTGATGTCTGATAATCAGTGTTTCCTCTCATGAACAAAGAATTCTTTCTGTCCATGAACACATGGCCACGTTTCTTCATTGAGCTGTTTCAACTCACAGTCTGTTTAGTTTCTGTATGAGACACAGTTCTGTATGAATCTCACAGTGCAAACTTTATACAGAAATGTGTTTGGAAAAACGGCTACAAGACTCTGAAATATAAATGTTGTAGTTTTGTCCTGATAGTCTCCGGACTAAAAACAAAACAAAAAGGATTTTTGACTAATATACAAAATAAAAGTCTTCATTTGAACCAAATACTTGAAAATGTAATGTAAGATTTACACAGTTCCTAAAAAGAATAATAGACTATTTCCTTTCTACATTTATACATGTTCCTGATCTTATTTTGAATGATCAGGTGCATTTTATTGCAAATAAAAATATCTTTCAACAGAATGTAAAACGACTTTGAAAAGTCATTCGGCATTGTTTACATTTTTGAGTTGCATGCTGACAATCAATTAATAACTTACATATGAAATGGTTTTTTAAATTGTTTTCCTGCACATTCTTTAACCCTTTAAGCTCGGATTGGCCTGCCGAGAAAAACATTATTATCAATATATTAACAACTACAGTCTTGACCAACACAAAATAAATATCGTTTGAAAGTTTAGAAGCTCTACTTTACAATGCATGTAGACATTATGACCAAAACTGAACAAGTGCTTTGAAATTTGCAGACAAATCAGAAGTGTTCTGTTTTGATCATTTATAAAAAAAACAATTGCACTGTACATAATATAGTAATCAGTAAAAACATCAAACTGATCAAATATCCATGTGTCATATGTTGTTGGAAAGCTCTCAAAGAGTAGAATACAACCAGCCTATTTGTTTTACTCACAGATAAAAATATAGCGAGTAATAGCTAAGTATATGTCTTTGACAATTATGTTGGTGTTGCTTATTTGATGCATTTTCACTTATAACTTCATGATAAATAAACAGAACATAAAGCATCACATACCATTATTAGAGGAGGTGATTATCTTTCAAACGAGTCCACACACAAGATAATCAGATGTATAGATCATTAGATAATCCACATGAAGCACAATGTTACATATGACCACCAGGAGATGGCGCCAAATACATGACACAGACTCAATGATGACTCAAATGACACAGAATGAAACTCATTCTGTGAAATCTCATTACTAAAATCATGTCTGCATGCTATGCAAACCTTTAGTCATTGTTGTGTTTGCATGTGTAATTAGTTCTTATGTACAATTATTGTGTTTTATTTGTTTGGAGAGGCTTTTGGACACTATAATAAATTATTATAACTTTTGATTGAGAAACTTTTTGTGTTGATATGACAAAGCAAATATAGTTAAAATTTTTTAGGAGCCACCTTATTTACACCCAGAGATATATAATGTAAAATCAGAAAAATAGGAAAAGTAAATTGTATTTTTTTTTAATTATCTATATCAAATACCAAACACTTGACCCTCCTTGTTTTTTTTTTTTTCTTGAGTTATAAGCCTTTGAAGGTGTTTTTAAAAATTTCCTTCCCAAAATTAGAGCTTAAAGGGTTAAAAGAAAGTTAAATGAATTATCAAACTGTATTCCTCAGCTATACAAGTCTTTGCATCTTAGACAAAAAAAAGTGCAAATAATTACATCTGAAATTTTATTCTGGACAGGTTAAGAGAATAATATCAACGCTATTCATGATGAAAAACAAAAGTATAATATATACAGAACATCTAAAGAGCAGAAGATAATTTTTGCATTAAAATACTCAAAGGCTTCAAGTGACGCGAGTTCATATTTCTATTGAATGTTCACATTGTCAGATGGACCGCTCGTGATACTGGTTTAAAAACTTTACATGTGTTTCTATATGCAGCTGTGAGTCCTGACCATCAGTACAACAATGTGCTGCACTGAACATTAAAAAACTGAAACACATGATCTGTGCTACATTCGCTTCAGAAAGACAGACAGACAGGTTTAAAGGTCCCATCATGAGAGGAGAGACAGAAAGGAAACAGACCTGTCCACCTGTGAACATGAGAACAGTTTATAGTTGCGGTGGTCAATAATTTGATCTCTCCAGCGGTTCAAGTATTTCCTGCTTTAAAGGAAGACACGTTTAAGGCTTCTGTGGCAAAATAAATGAGAATGACCCCCCCTGTTGTAGTGAGGTGCATTCTGGGAAAGCTGTTAGAAGCGTTTGTTTCTCTGGCCAATCAGAGTCCTCGTGTGTGTTCAGTATGTAGATGAGGTGGTGCTCATGGCGTCTTCGTTGAGTCGTGTACTTCCTGGATGAATGCAGGCGAAATATTTCACGTCTTTGTCAACGTCTGTCTGCAGGGCGACCAGCGTGTGCTCCAGCGCCTCCTGCTGGTAGTAGGTAGAGTTCAGGAAATATTCTGCAGAAGAACAAGAGACGTCAGGAGTGAACACACGCAGTATACAACATAAAAACAGTGTGAAAACATCAGGTGTGTGTCGCACCTCTCTCCAGCAGCGTCTGTCTCAGGGTCTTTGCTAGCAGCACCCGCACATTGGGCACTGGATCAGACACCAGCTGCAGGAGAGGAGGAAGCAGATGCTCCGAGAACTGATCCAGAGACAGACACTCCTCCTCTACAGACAACTAATGAGACAGAAACTCATCAAAACCAGCAGATGTCAAACTAAGCAAAAACTACACAAGCTCGGGCTGCATGATCATACTTATCACGATTATTTTACTGAAAAGCGACCGTCAAACAGTCTTTCTGTCGAATATCAGACTACATGAGACTAGACAACACGAATAAATAAAGGCTCACTTGTTTTAGTGCTCATCAGAAATACAAAGTTTTCAGTTTATGTACAGATTTGTGTCACCTGACAGACGAAGGCAAACGCTTGGCGTCCAGACCACTTCCGAGAGTGACAGAATTTCTCCACCAGCTCGCTGAGAAAATTGGCCAGCAGAGACGAACACGACGACAACTTCCTGATGATCTCACTCACCTGACACAACACAGAGTTTTAAATCTGACGTAATTCACATGAATGTTATGAGGTTAACGTGATGTTTACAGCTTGTATTAACATGCGTTTCATTGTAACTGGATATTATTTATCTGGATTACATTTATATGTTACAGTCAAATGTGTCTCCACTGTGATCAAAGTTACACGCACAAAATAGAAAACACATCATGCATATTACATCCGATGTGGTAACTGGAACTGCTGACTTTTAGTGAATTTTAAAACCTTTGATGGATAATTCCAGAGCTTTCTATCACTTTGATAAGGAGCCCCTGAGACGACAGGGCGGAAATGTTTTTTCTGAAATAGTTGCGTGTTCCCTCGCAATAAATGTACCATGTTTTACTACAGTAAGCATATTTTAACCTTGATATTCGTAGTAAAATCATAATGATAATACAACAAAACAAAAACTATGGTAATAAAAATCATAATTTTGTGGTTATTTTGATTTTACTACAAGATTAACCATGGTTACTATATGGATATAGTATACTGTTTTAAAAACATGGTTACTTTTCATAGTTACTTCAGTATTACTATAGTAAGACCATGGTTTCTGTTGAAAAAATAAAATAAAAAAAAATAAAAAATAATAATAATAATAATTTTTAAAAAAAGTTAGCGTAAAACAATCATTGTTACTACAATATTACAATAGAAAAAACACATTTTCCGTCTAAATAATAATACAAACAAATAAATAAATAAATAAATAAATAAATAAATAAATAATAATAAATGGTTAGCCTAAAACAATCATAGTTACTGAATTATTACTATAGAAATAACATGGTTTCCGTAATTTAATAAATAAATAAAAAGAAATAATATTTTTAAAAAACGTTTAGTTTAAAACGCTCCGTTACTGCAATTTAATATATAGAAAAAAATTTTTTGTATGGTTGCTACAGTATTGGAAGCACTTTATTATAAAGTTACATTTATTAACATTAGTAAATGCTTAAGGTATCATTAACTAACAATGAACAATATCTTTTTTAACAGTCTTTTGTGCATGTTAGTTAATTAATATTTTCATGTTAAAGTTACTTTATAGTGCATTAAGAATTAAAAATCATGTTGAAATTAACATCAACCAAGATGAATATGCTGTAAAAGTATTATTCATTGTTAGTTCATGTTAACTAATGTTGTTAACTAATGTTAATACCTTAATACCTTATTTTAAAATGTAACCACAATATTACTATAGTAAAACCAAAGTTAAACTATGGTATTTGCATAGTAAACCCATGATACCCACAAAATTATGATTTTTATTACCATAGTTTTCGTTTTCCTGTATTATCACTATGGTTTCACTGCGAATATTAAAGTTAAAATATGCTTACTGTAGTAAATCCATGGTAAATTAATTGTGAAATATACCCTGTCCTGTCCTCTAAAGGGCCTGTACTTTGCGTCGTCGTCCTGACATTTAGCTTTGGAGGACACCAAAAAATGTTCAATGAAGGAAAAAGCCTCATGAGTCAAAGTTAATGATATTCATGTTAAGTGCTGAATATTCTTCTCATCTTGCATGAGTGAAGCCACATAGTGATTTGAAAACAGGAGAGAGATGAGATATTCCAGCATTTTAAAGGGACAGTTCACCCAAAAATTAAAATTCTCTCATCATTTACTCACCCTCATGCCATCCCAGATGTGTTTGACTTTCTTTCTTCTGCAGAACACAAATGAAGATTTTTACAAGAATAAAAGTTTTATCTGTTTCTCACACACATCTAGCGTTTCACTTCTGAAGACATGGATTAAACCACTGGAGTCTTATGGATTACTTTTATGCTGCCTTTATGTGCTTTTTGGAGCTTCAAAGTTCTGGTCACCATTCACTTGCATTGTATGGACCTACAGAGCTGAAATATTCTTCTAAAAATCTTAATTTGTGTTCTGCAGAAGAAAGAAAGTCACACATCTGGGATGACATGAGGGTGAATAAATGATGAGAGGATTTTAATTTTTGGGTGAACTGTCCCTTTAATTATGTAGTTGCATCAAAATAACAAAAACGCATTTGCATTTACACCTTCTTTGAATGTGGTCAGAATCCGTCCCTGAACGCCACCGAATGTAGTTTCAGTGATCTGATTTAATGTGGTCAAGTACAATCCGATCACCTCAATGCATTTTAATGCGAGGTGTAAATGTGGTCTTAAACTTCACATGTTGTGTGGTGTCATTACCAGTCTGTAGGACGTCCATCGAACAGATGACACGCGGTCCGTGCACAGGCAGAATGCCAGCGGTCTCAGATAATCGTGGACGTCCTGAGCGCTGTACAACTCCAGCAACAACACCAGCTGCCTGTAACACAACATATACAACAACTGACTCCTCATTCTGCCAGAACACAATCTCACAATCGTTGATCAAATGAAGCCATGAATGAATGAATGTGGTGTCAGTCGTACTCTGCGAGCTCCAAGCGGAACCTCCAGTTGCGGCTGTTGTCCGTCACTAGAAACTCCTGCAGCTGGTACAGATATTTACGCCGTGTGTCCTGATGCAACAGCTGCAAGAGGAACGGAGAACGTCACAACACCCCTCATCTTTAAAACATGCGTGACCCCGCCCTAACAGGGTTCCCACTCTTTTCAAAGCACAATTCTCCAGGACATTTCCAGGATACTTTATGTGCCCAACGGGTGTAATATTTAAGCAAAAACACACAAGATCATAATGTATAGTGTAGAGGTAGATGATATATCGATTTTACCAGTTAATCGTGCCGACAGTTGCTTTTAGGAACTATCAGTTATTGGCAAAAATCTATGCTGATAGTTTTCATCTGTTGCCAGTGCTATTTTGATTGGAAAATCAATTAATCAATCTAAATTTAAATAATTGAATAATAGTATTTTATTTTTATTTATTATATATTTTATTATTTTATATATTTTATTGTATAGTATTTTACCATTTGTATTTATATTTTATTATTTTATATATATTTTATTGTATAGTATTTTACTATTTTTATTATATATTTTATTATTTTATTGTATAGTATTTTAATAATTTTATTTGTTATATATTTCATTATTTCATATATTTATTGTATAGTATTTTAATAATTGTATTTGTTATATATTTCATTATTTCATATATTTATTGTATAGTATTTTAATAATTGTATTTGTTATATATTTCATTATTTCATATATTTATTGTATAGTATTTTACTATTTTTATGTATTATATATTTTATTATTATTTCATATATTTATTGTATAGTATTTTACTATTTTTATTTACTATATATTTCATTATTTTATATATTTTATTGTATAGTATTTTACTATTTTTATTTACTATATTTTATTATTTTATATATTTTATTGTATAGTATTTTACTATTTTTATTTACTATATTTTATTATTTTATATATTTTATTGTATAGTATTTTACTAATTTTATTTATTATATATTTTATTATTTTATATATTTTATTGTATAGTATTTTACCATTTGTATTTATTATTTTATATATTTTATTGTATAGTAAAGTACACTTAACTCTTTGTAATGGTACAACAAAATTACTTCTGAAAATGTTCTGTATGCATGAAATATCTGAAATTTTAAACATCTCTTGACTCATATGGTCACACTAACAAATATTAAGACATTTTAAACTAAACTGGATTAAAAATACAAAACACTGTCAATCACTGAATTAAACAGTTAATGTAGTGAGGTCATGTGACCATGCAGCGTACTATTGTTTGCATACTACTGCACATGCTATTTTTCTTTAAAAGTATACTGTATATCGTGCACAGTATGCCAGTATTTGTTTCTGAACACATCTAATGACAGTCTGCAGTGCGACAGGAAAATGAGGAACAGAAACACCCGGATGACGAGATTATGAAACACTTCAGATGTGGTAAATCCTCAACTGAAGACACAAACTTAATACACAACATGACAGAATACAGTTACATTCATCTCTTCAGAATTTAAAGGTTTTAAATCTATAGGAAATATAGATTTTCTTTAGTTTATGTCCTGATTTTAAGGGGCGGGAAATCTGGATTAAAACTAGGAATGTGCAGAAGTAATCGAGTACTCATTCAGCACCATCTAGTCGACTATTAAAAACACTACTCGAATAACGCAAATATGTTTTTCTTTGCGCATTTTCCTGCCATGAGCAGCTCTAAATACTGTCCTTTCCCTCTGAATCTCTCACCAAATCTCGTAATTACAACTGAGTTCACTGCGCTGCTGGAGGTGTTCAATGAGAGAAGGAATTATGATGGTTTCTTAGGTCAAGTGTGAAGTCAAGTGTGGAAATACTTGTAATAATTTGATTTCTCTTTGTTTTTCCTTTTCTGAAAACTCGTGTATGTTATTGCAATACAATAAAAAAGCAGCACGTTTTTTTTCAGGTGACTTCAGAACTTAAACAACCGTCAATAACGGGCTTACAGGGCAGTTTCCTTTTGTGTTTTTTTACCAGCATGTAAATCGCGAACGTACAGTCCATAAAAAGTCTGGAAAAACTTTCATGAAGAATAAAGTTAAAGCTGCTGCAAGCGATTTTTTTCATGGAAAGGTTTGCACAAAACGTTCCTATTCGCTGAGAGGTATTAATGAAATAAGTGTCGTGAGATATCTCTCCGGTCTCGGTGACAGCTCTAGATTATTGAGGCTTAATGCCATTTTTATGCCATGTTGTTCATAACAGTTGTCAGCTGAGGGCGCTGTTTTACTGCTGTTGTTTTTAACAACCGTTTCTGCTCCTGTCGGTGTCAATAATGCTCATGTGGTATCTTTGGATTGTGGGGTTTTGGAAAGAGGGGGCGTGGCTAATCCAACAGCTCAATTTATGGAAATTCTAGAACGACTAAATCGCTTACAGCACCTTTAATGAAATGGAGTAAAACTCCAGTCTCCGCATCGGCTAACTCTGAGAATTGTACACGCTTTTTGACTTTTTTACTAGTAAGGTCGGATTTTTCCGTTCATGCTTCGCTGATAATTCTGAAGAGCCCTCTGATTCTGTTATCTGCTCTGCACATTTAGATCGGTTTGAATCCATATCTCTCCTAGAGTTAAATTATATAATCCGATGGATGAAACTAACCTGTGCTGATGTTATCCCCGCTCAGCTCTTTATAGAAGTGATGGACACTGTTGGTCCTAGTGTTTTATACATTTTGAACGGCTCCCTAATAGACGGCATCGTTCCTTCTTGTTTTAAGCATGCAGAGGTCCTGCCTCTTCTTAAGAAGCATAATCTGGATCATACTAATTTTAATAATTTATGGCCTATTTCCAGACTTCCATTTTTTATCTAAAGTCTTGGAAAAAAATTGTGTGCTCTCAACTCTCCTCATTTTTATACGAAAACAATATTTTAGGCTAAATTTAGGTCTGGGTTTGAGCTCGTCATAGCACTGAGTCTGCACTTCTGAAGGTGAATAATGACTTGCTCCTTTCTTTGGACTCTGGGCGCTGCGTTTGATACAGTAGATCATACTATACTTCTAGACTGGCTTACGTGTGAGGTGGGAATAAAAGGTACAGCCTTGGGCGGGTTTACATCTTACATTTCAGATAGAACTGTGAGTATTAGGATTGGGAACTCTTCCTCTCCCTCTGTACCTCTCACATGTGGGGTTCCACAAGGTTCTATTCTGGGACCAATCTTATTCTCAATATACATGCTTCCATTCGGCTCTATTTTCAAGAAGCATAATATCTCATTTCATTGTTATGCCGATGACAGTCAGTTATACGTCCCTCTCAGTTCTAATGGTGATTCCTTCTCTCACTGCATGCCTGGAGGAAATTAAATGCTGGATAGCAAGAAATTTCCTTCAGCTCAATCAGAGCAAGACAGAAATAGCTTGTAAACAGGGCGTTACAAGCAACTTGGCATCTTTGTCGTCAGCTGTTCACCCCACTGTCAAAAATCTAGAAGTGATTTTTGATTCTGCAACTGAATTTTGAAAAACAAATAAATTTCTTTTATCAACTCAGACTGATTGCTAAACTAAAACTTATGCTTTCTCTTAAAGATTTGGAGACTGTTTTTCATGCATTTATCTCCTCTCGGCTTGACTACTGCAATGCCCTTTACTCTGGAATAAATCGTATGACTTTACGCCGCCTGTAGTTAGTCCAAAACGCAGCCGCCAGGTTACTGACTGGCACTAGGAAGTATTTCTCCTGTTCTGGCTTCTCTGCATTGGTTACCTGTTAAATACAGGATTTATGTGGGGGGTCTGGGTATCTCAGCAAGTTTTGACGCTGACTGCCACACCTGGAGTCGTGGGTTTGAATCCAGGGCGTGCTAAGTGACTCCAGCCAGGTCTCCTAAGCAACCAAATTGGCCCGGTTGCTAGGGAGGGTAGAGTCCCATGGGGTAACCTCCTCGTGGTCGCTATAATGTGGTTCTCTCTCTCGGTGGGGCGTGTGGCGAGTTGTGCGTGGATGCCGTGGAGAATAGCGTGAAGCCTCCACGCGCACTAGGTCTCCGTGGTAACGCGCTCAACAAGCCACGTGATAAGATGCGCTGATTGACGGTCTCAGACGCCGAGGCAACTGAGATTCGTCCTGCACCACCCGGATTGAGTCACTACGCCACCACGAGGACTTAAAGCGCATTGGGAATTGGGCATTCCAGATTGAGGAGAAAAAGGGAGAAAATAAAAAAATAAAACATAAAATAAAAATATACAGGATTGATTAAGATTTTGCGATTTGTTTTTAAAGCCTTAAATGGTTTGGCACCACCGTATTTATCAGAATACCTTGTCCATCAGCATTCCTCCAGGACTCTCAGATCTTCCGACCATCTTTTCCTACAGATCCCACTCTCCCGCTCAAAGTCTAAAGGAGATCGTGCGTTCTCTGTAATTGGGCCTAACTGTGGAACAGCCTGCCTTCAAATCAAATTTCATATTTTAAAAATCGCAACTTAAGACTTGCTTGTTTTCCTTGGCCTTTGAGTGATTGATATGTGAATTTTGTCTGTTCTTATGTGTGTTTATATTTTGTTACCTTTTCTTTTGAACTGTTTCATTAATACTTGTACAGCACTTTGGCATACACTTGTAATTTTAAATGTGCTCTAGAAATAAATTGACCTTATTTCTCTCCACTTTGCTGTTGTGAGGACAGATGTAAATTATGTCATGTGACACTACATTATTTTGCAATAATGCCATTTTTCTCTACAAAAATTATTTCCAAACTAGTTTTTCACAACAACTGATGTATCGACATAGGATTTAAGCACTAAAGTTAAATGGAAAAATACTATGTTGACACTTGTGAAATTTTATCGCCAACTTGAGTTTCCATCCGTTTTATTTTGATGCGCTAAACCTTTTCTCGCCAAAAATATGTTTCTAAGCTCCTGTGACAGCAAATGTTTTTTACATGTATTTTCCCCCCCATTTTTTTATTAATGCATATTATTAAAATGCCCCCAAAACAAAAGCATAGTTTTTTGAAGTTACATTATTTTGAAACCGGTCTTGGTAAAGTTTGTGAATAAAACAAAATATAGATTTCACAAATGCGTCATACTAGTAAATTAACGAGTAATCGATTAACTATTTTTTCCGAGTACTTGGCTACAATTTTTTTTTTTAAATGCTCATCCCTAATTTAAACATGCTAAAATGTGTTAAATAGGGCTGAAAGTGTACTGAACTTCTAACTGTGGCTGAAAGTATCATCAAATTAGCCAAAATATTTAATAAACATGAAAGGTGCGTCTGATGTGTAGAACTCTGTGAATGATGATGATCTGCACACACAGACGAACATCACAGTATTTGTTGAGAAGACAGAGGAAGTCCAGCACTGAGGCTGATGGTCACACCTTGAGGAAGTCATAAAGATGCTTGAGAACTCCGATCCGAACCTCATCCAGATCCTTCAGGAAGCTGTTGAAGATGGGCACCAGGTCAGCCACTGTCAGCTGATCACCCAGAATCAGAGCCAGCTCATGGATGGAGAACGCCAACGTCCTCCTCACCTTCCACTGACCGACATGAAGAACAGGTGAAGAGAAAACGAACAGACTGCATGATTGGATCAGCTCTCAGAATGAACTTTAGGTTTGTGCAATCTCACACATTACAAAGCTCATTTAGTATTAGTGTTAAAATGTTAATCAAATTCATATTTGAACAAACGTAATGTCCATACATCATCTTTAACTCTGGAATGAGCGCGACTGACCTGCATGTCGGAGGCGAGCGTCTCATATGTGTCTCGCAGGCAGTGCCAGTTCTGTCGTCCTAACGTGAGCGCGACGCCGGGCAGACTGTAGGCGCAGTGTTTGGCGATCTCCATGTCGACGGTCTGAGCGCGAGACGGGTCTGTCATGGACAGGTACTGATCCAGTAATGCTTGAGGAACCACGTCCTGCAGTGAGTGTATATATGCGTGCACACACAGTCAGAGAAGAGCATGATGGGTTTAAAGTATCATTCAGACTGCAGTCTCACCTGATGTTTAGATTTGTGCTCGTCTTCAGGGTTCACGCTGCTGTCACTCACATCCGAGTCATCATCATCACGGGTCACCTGCAGGGCGGAGTCACGCCTCTGAAACACACACACACACACACACACACACAGTTATATATAAAATATTAGTTCTGGGCAATTGTCCTAAAACTAACCTTTTGATGATATTTAAAAAATGTAGCTCAATATTAATGCATTTCCTCTTAATCTACTTGGCTACAATGGCTATAAAACAAAGTTTGTCCCTAAATGAACAAACAAGAATGATATTTAATCATTTTCACTTCTATTAACCAATATAACTATTTATATACTTACATAATAATAAACAGCAATATTTACCTACATATACATGTATTGCTATACTGTTTCAATACATGCTTCCATGAACATTTGAGTGATGATGCAATAAAACCCTTGAATCCCAGATCTGAACTGAGACCGTTTGAACAGAAGTTGCAATTTAACCTCGTGTGACCCTACGTACACATGCGTGGATGTTGCATTTTGGCTTCACTATACGCAACTCAATTTAAACTGACTCTAGACTGTCATTTAAGGGTTAAACTTCGGGTGCACCGAGTCACATGACACAACAACATGACACAGATTTCTTTGAAGTGCTTCAACGCGCGCAGAGCCAACAAAAGTGCCTCTGGTAAGAAATCTCTAAGTTTCTTCACTGAAACCTGTTTGGTCATAAAGAGGAGAGTCTCTAGTTTCGTTTGATATGCTGCTTTAAAAAATTCATTCATTTTTTGCACATCAGTGCGCTGATAAACATGATGTCCACATACGAGGATTTTGGGACAATATTCCCTCAAAAGCTGAAAAAGCATGCAAGTTATTTTGAAAAATGTGTCTTTCAGAGTCTTTATATGGAGTTAGGATGAAAATAAGGTGCATTTCAAACTGTTCTGAGACCAGTGCAGACAGACAGCACACTGGAGGTTAAGTCATTCACTAAATAGGGAGCAAGGGAGCATCCTATAGCTCTCTATGCAGTTAAGTGCATTCACTCCTAAAATCTGATCAAAAGTTCAGTTTCAGGCTGCAGATGATGTTTGGATCACTCAACATGTTTGACAGACATGTGACAATGATAATCAGTACATAGATTCAGAATTTATAATGTATCATTTTATTTTAACATGATTGACAGTGATTGGATGATGCTGGACATTACTTTGAATCAGAATTAATTATGATAATTTCTGATTAACATCTCAGAAACATGAATAATCAACACTCCTGGAAACATCATAAACTATTTGATGAAAAAAGAAATCTGACTTTCTATAGCTTGGTATTATTTAAAATCAACGTAGTCTCACTGTCCACATATTTTTGCATGTTTATTAGGTGTTACTAGTTACAAATCTAAAAGAGAAATGGAAAATGCACACAGCAGTCACACTCGGCTCTCAGGAGGCTAAATCAGGTACGGTATTGAAACATTCTCTTATTCGCATGTCGCAAGACAAAAAAACCTGGTGAGTTCTGCACACAAACACAGATAAGACAGGTGTAATAACTAGAGGTGTGTGATGTTCACCTGCGTGTCATCTGTGAGGTGTTCATGTATGTTCTGGGAGCTGAAGGGGTTGGATTGGGCTGACAGAGGCTCCATGAATGAGTTTTCAATCTCAGAGTCCAGAACTGAAGCTTTCAGAGCGGCTGTCAGGACGTCCACTTGTGCTGAAACACAAACACATCAGCAGACAATTCATGGACGTTTACTTCACATAAATCACTGTTAGATTGTTACTGTGCATTAAAAGATGTGTTTTGCTGTGTGTTTGTGATAAAGGAACTGTGTGTAACTCATATGTACAGCTCAGAAAACACGACCTTTATTTATAAGGAATATCAGATTTAAGGTAAATGCATATTAAAAGCTGCTACTTCAGAACAAGAAACATGACATGAACGCTGTAATGCGCTGTTACCGCTGACATTCTCAATCACTTTCCGTTCTTTTTTTCAGCTCAATGTTTTTGCAACTTCCTGTGCTTGTTTCCTCCCACTAACACAAAGCTTCTTTATTCCAGTGGTGATTATAAGAGCCTGTTGTTGCAGGACTGTTTCTGAAGACCAAAACAAACTGGACAAACTGCTGTGTGTAAATACAACACAATACTTCGATATATTCATACCTGATGTGTTTGTCTGCGGTCATTCACTCCAAAAATACATTTTTGCTCCTTGTAGAATTTAGTTAATTAAAATGAGCTAATGTGACACAGTTTTGGGATTTTTTTTGTCACAACTTTCAATAAGTGCAAACAATTTAAATGTGTAAAATGGAAGGTCACTTAAATCAATTTGCATTGGGACAACTTGAAAAAAAAATCATAAACAGATGTGCATGTGATGTGAGGTTCCCAGAATGCACCGCGGCATTAGAGTTAATATTTGCTTTTTATTGCAGTATTTGTGTATTATTGTGTTACTATTGTAAAGTGTCCTTGAGCTCTGGAAAGGCGCTATATAAATTAAACTTATTATTATTATTTGCACTGGTGGTGTTGTGTTTGTTGTTCCTTTGGGTTTCGTGTCATGTGAATGCATCTATTTCCAAAAATATGTTTGATGACTGTGACAGTCACTGTGGTTTGTGTGTTGAATGGTAAGGATTGGAAAGCTTGATTTAATACTCTATTGCTGACTACAAGCTAACCGATTTTTATACTTAACAATAAATGTTTGACCATAAAACATAAATATATATTTTTTAAAACCATTTCCGTTTTAAGTTGCCTCAACGTAATTAAAATGTTTAATTGTGTGGGTTAGGGTTGGTTCACAATCTGTAAACTGTTTTTATTTTTTGAGTGTAAATCTGGTCCACTTTGCAGCTTATTATGGCAAAGAACCGCCCACTTAGACAGGAAAACTGCAAAGCACCCAATCACAATTCACCTTTTTGCAATGAAACACTGAAGGACCATGTCAATTAAGCGACTTCCACATGACCTGCATCAACGCTGACGAATTTATTGAAGTCTATGGAGAAAAGCATCAGTGTTGCCGCTGGTTACCAAAGGAACAAAACGGCCTTTTAAAGGTGCAGTATGTAACAATTTTCATGTAATATTCACCTTTTTTTGTCAATGTGTGAACGGCTTGTAACGCAACTTAAAAAATGAGCCCTTCAAGGACTTCCTAGGTTGCCTATTAAAGCCTGTAGACTGATTTTCATGTGAAGGGAGCGGGTCGGTTTTGCCGGGAAAATCCAAAGGATGTGACATTTATACACACTCCCGAGAGCCTTCTACTGAATCCCATCTGGCTAAGCAGGAATGTGATCGTGGTCGAGCGAAAACTAGAGTGAACATCGGCAGGGCGATTTGATTCCTGGAGGGACCTTCATTCGGCTCTTCGTATTGGACAGGTAAACTTACATAACTGCAAAGCATGTGAAATATAGTGCCATAAGGATTGATCTGTGTCATTTTAGATAACTTGATCTTGCCTGCTAACGCTGATGAATTGCAAGCTACCTTGCTTCATAACTTTCAAATAATTTCAACGATCTTCTCTTTATACTAAAAGTCAGGTATACAGGATAAATGTAAGCAAATACACTGGTTTCTTGATCATAATACAACATATGACATACAAAACATACAATAGTGCAACAGTAAACTGTCTGGTGTAGTTGGGTAGTATGTAGCTGTGTGTGTGTAGCAGTATGCTATGTTAGCTGATAAGTAGTTTTAGTTTAGTCTCAAAGTTTGTAGTAAAACAATCATAACTGTGTAATTTTAATTATGTTACCTCATCTGTCAGCATGATGTCGGTGAATCACGTTCAGTCTCTTTGTACGTTACGTCATTGTTTTGGTCGATGCTCGCGTCCCTATGGAGTGTGTGCACGAGCACGAGCAACAGGCTGCAGTTCACTTAACGGCCACAGGTGTCACTAATAACAAGGGTTTCTGAATCTTACATACTGCACCTTTAAGAAAGTGTAATTAATACAAGCACAGGCAATGAGAATATGTTGTGGTGTTTTTAGAACATCTCCAGTCCCGGCAATTCAAGTGGAGATGGGAGAAATGCCGCTGGACATCCGAAGACATAAATTGACTATGGTCTATTGGATTTCAATTAGAAGTCATGCAGATAATCATCCTGTGAAAAAGATATTAGAGGATTGCTGGGAACATGGAAACAACAAAGTCCAACCAAGTTTTGGTTGGACTGCTGTTTTGGTCGATGCTCGCTCGCGTCCCTATGGAGTGTGTGCACGAGTGCGAGCACAAGCAACAGGCTGCAGTTCACTTAACGGCCACAGGTGTCACTAATAACAAGGGTTTCTGAATCTTACATACTGCACCTTTAAGTTCTATAATGCTGTAATGGATAATGAAAAATGCTGTCCAGACCGCTAGAGGGCGCCGCTTGCTTACACAATGCTGACTGAAGAGCTGATTGCAGTCTATTGATAAAAGCAGCCATCTTTAGTAATCGCGCAAGACCATATTGCAATTTCAATCTTAACTCAATCAATGGTGCAGCCTCAATGAATAACACACCAATGACTCAGAAGTCAAAGTTTGCTGGTTTCAAAGCGTTTTGGATGGTTTTACCTCATCATGTATAGGAAAGTGCCGCTTTCACAACTGTCACATCTGTAACGACATTTTTTCCTCAATGTGAGATCGAGAATGATTATAAATGAAATAATATTAAGTTCTTAGGAGTGCCAACCCTTCTACATTCTGTGGCTATTATTATTTCTGGATTGTGCATTTGAATTCAAAGAGTTTTTACAAAGTGTGATGACAATTAATTATAAATGAACCATCGTTTTTTTTTTATATAGGTGTTTTCATGCTTAAACAGATTTGCAGATGGTTTTAATTCGGTCATTATTGGCCAATAAATATTGGCGGCCGATACATGCATCCCTAATTTTTAGTGTACTGTGACCTCAGTTCTTTTAATAAGTTTAAATTTACCAGGAACATCCTAAAAAATAAACGTTTTTTTGCAATGAAAGTATCAAAGCAATTGCCAGGACTTTTTTCTCTTCTTTAAATACTGTAAACATCTCCCAATTTCTCGCCTGGGAAACTCTTTCTGCAATGCTTGTCGTGCGGAGAGCGTTGGCACTGCTCGACGAGAGTCGTCTGAAAGCCACTTAAGAAATTTTCATGATCAAATTGATCAAACATCTGCAAGAGACACTGTTCGGAAAACAAGACATTATAGCACTGAATTTTTGGCTATCCAAGATGTTTGACTTTTACATAAACAGAACTCTGCAAACGAAGTGAAATATACTCGCGATGTGCTTACGTATATCTAGTGTAACTGATGCCAAGTATCTCAATTCAAACTGGTTGAAAATGTTTCAATGATTTGATGTGATGACAAACGTGTCAAATCCAGTGACAAGTTCTTCCTCAGAAGTTCTCACTGTAGCAGTCGGGGAACTTTGTTTTCTGGTGGACTGATAGATGAAACCAGCCAATCAGATTAGTGCTTGTTGTTTTGCAAAAGGGCAGGGACTAAACAACCATCTCAAGTCTGCTTTCTTATCATAGTGGTTAAGAGGCTCTGCTCACCTTTGACATCAGGGTCATCGATATGCGGCTCCAGATTCTCGATGAGTTCCTCCAGCTGTTTCCTGCCGAGCGCTGGAGCCGCGGTCAGACGTGACGGCTGGTTCTCCTCCTCCTCCATCAGCTCCAGGTCCAGGTCAATCTCAGGGATGGGCGTCCTCCAATAGTGGAAAGAGTTGAACATCTCCTGATCAGGGATCTGCTGCTTTCCAGCTGAGGGACCTGAAGCTTCAGAGATGTTCTCCTGGAGGCTCTGAGGGGAGGTTAGTGTCTCGCCTGCAGTGGTTGGTGGGTTCTGCTTCTCTACAGGTTCTGGTTCAGATAAAGGCTCGGGCTCTTCAAGAAGGCACTTAGAATCTGGACTATCAGAAGTAGCGGAGCAGCAGGACTCGACACCCGTCAGAACGTCTGCGGTCTCCTCACCTACAACAGCTCCGCCCTGTTCCTCACAAACTGAAGGATTGTGGGAAACACAGTCCTGCTGCGGACAGACTGCTGGCGTCTCCTGCGAGCTGCTGTGAGAGGACGAGCTGGTCGCAGCATCTGCGTTTGCACTGAACGAGCGATCAAGAAACAAACGAGACCAAACGAGTCATCAGAGATTGAATATTGATTCTTCTAAACGTCTTCATCTGTCCGTCACTCACTAGTCTCACCTGTGTGTGCGTGTCGCGCTCCAGTCGCCCTCGTCTCTGAAGTACTGACCCACGTTACTGCTCGGGCTGGCGAATGTTGAGATGAACTGACCCAAAGACTGAAACGCCGCCTGACGCACCTGATTACCACACCGAGAGGTCATTATAATTTCACACAAAACCATCATATGACTTCAGAAGACTTGGAATATAACGCATGAATCATATTGGCTACAGTTATGATGTGTTGTGTACTTTTTGAAGCTCGACAGCCCCTGGTCACATTATGTTTTCTTTATATTGAACAGAACAGCGTGAACATTCTGTTAAACATCTGCTTTCGAGTTCAACAGAGGAAAACAAGGTTTGGAACAACAACAGGGTGAGTAAATGATAACAATTCTCATTATGGGTGAATCAGACCTTAAATAAACCCAATTCCAGTGTGTGAAATCCTGATTTGACTGACAGAAGGACTCACCCAGCGCGAGGGGTCGCTGATCAGACTGATAAACAGAGATGCGAGTTTTGTCCGCCGCACTTCAGGAGACGTCGCCGAGGAAACGGTCATGAAACATTCCGCACAAGCCTTCCGAACGCCCCACACATTATCCGAACAAAGCTGGAAAAACCGCGGCAGCTGGACAGGAAACAGGAGGAGGAAGAGGTTTAAGTGCCGACTGACCACAGGAAGAGAGCAACAATTAAACAATCACAGAGCTGATGACATCATCAAACCTGCACTCAGTCACATGACATTGAGCTATAAAACCCTCACCAATATCAGCTGATCAAATCAGCTAGTTGTTCTTTACTCAAGCAAACAGTCTGTGAGTCATTCCGTGTCAACTCAACCAGGTCACAATTTTGATTTTATCTTTTTTTTCTGGTGAAAGAAATACATAAATGAAGATGAAAGCCAAATATTAAATGCCATGGATGAATATTTACTGAGTAATCGATTATTTTGTAGAGGGGGGGGCAAAATGGCAATTTTCACTTATGATTTTGGAGCAAAATCACAGATAAAAAAAATACCCGTAGAAAGGTGTCAGCATCATTATTTTATTGTTACATAGAGATTGGTAGATCTGTTACTAAAACCAGTTGACTTCAGCAATCCTTGTTGCATTATATGCCAATGGTGACCATTCAGATATGGGGAAAAAGCACTTTTTGTGTTCTTTTTCCAAAGTTGGCGTGCCTGTAACTCAAGAAGTATTAAAGATATCTTAAAATCCTTTTAGAGTCTGATTCAGAACAAACTTTTCTTTTGGTATCTTCATATTTAAGGACCTATAGGGTTCAGTCCCAGAGATATGGGGCTCTCAATGTGGCTCCATGTGCAAATTGTTGACTTTACCTATTTTCAATTATCGAAAACCACATGTGGGTCACTTTGTATACAGCGGATACTTTTTGTATTTAAAGAGGAATATCTGAAGTACAAATAATGTTGAAACTAGAACCTCATTCACACTAGGCTCTGACCCTAATAACATTGCCGTGGTCAATCCCGGGACGTGTCTGTGTGAACAAAAGCAGAGCCGATACCGTGAAGGGTGTGTGTCGTAGTGATGATGTATTTATCATGCAAAGGAGAACGTTTGTATGCAGAATAGAGATTCAACAGTGTCACGGTGTTCGCGGTTTAAGAAGCATACAACTGACATAAACTGTTGCCATTTATTTTCATTCACGGTATTGTGTGACAGGATTATTTCCTGATTTTTTTAAAATATACAAGTAAAAAAATAGGGGAGAGATGTGGCTTGTTGTGTATTCATTGTCAAGTGTCAAAATTACTGCTATATTATACATGATAAAGTTAATATATGACTTTTATTGACATAATATTTTAGTTTATCTTGTTACAATGTACCTGTTACGACCTGCTCCATAGACATTACATCATTTTACTTTCCTTTTTTTCCAGGTATTTGTACCAGACGTGTAAAACTTTGAACCACAAGTGTATTTACACAAACGTAAAACCAAAAAGTGTTAGTCTGTGCCCCTACAACCTCCATGAACATCATTCCACAGAACATATATTTATTTTCTTAACGCTATAAAGGGCACGAACATAACGATAAAGAAAATGTATTTATTGCTATTTTCCAACACATTAAGTACCAAATTATACATTTCTGTTTTTCTCCAAAAATATCTTTTATTTTTAGTTTTACAGCTTGTAGAAAAGATGACATTTGCCTCGATGCTTAATCGCAGCGCAACAGTTAGCATACAACATGTATATTACTAATATGTGTTATTTGTAACGTTTAAAAAGTGTTTAAAAGGTACACAGAACAAAATGGCAGTGCTAAAAATAAATAAATAAATAAAATCACCAACGGCAAATGAATAATCATTTTTTATTGTAATAAATGCTAATGTCTGAAGAAATAAAGTATAGTTTTATGTTGTCGAGTAGTTAGTTTTCTTTATTTTTAGGAAGGTATGCCCATTAAGAATCAAATTTAATTACAAACCCGATTATACCGAATCGAATGCACAACAGCTGCAGGGCAGTATCATTAAAATTATTAGTTTTTTTAAATATAATTTTTCTATTTTTTTATATAAATAATATTGCAATGCACCTAAATACCGTGATTTTTTTTTTGACGGTCTTTCATCCACTCTCCTTAAAATGACGTGTGTTCAACAGATCCAATCCATGTTCAATGGAAATTATTTAGCGTTAGCACAGTAAAAAAGCTTCGGTACCTCTTTTTACATTTTTTTTAAGCATAATTCCAAAGTAAAATCTGATGAAAAAAAAAAACACTGTATCGATTAATCGAGTACTCATTCAGATTGAAATATTCGAATAGTAAAATCACTACTAGAGTTTGATTTTCCTTAGTGCCTGAAACTGAATCTGTTGCTTAAATATTGCTGTTAGTTTTCTCAAAAAGAAAATTCTGCCATTATTTAAAGTGATTGTATCGCTTCAGAAAACTTAGAAAATATGTTTCCATTTAAATTTAGTTGTTTATGCATAGTACTCATTTTTTCATAAGAAAAACAGGTTCAAAAGTTAAACTTAAATTTGACATTTCAAGTAATTGATTACGTGATTTTTCTGTGTTAAAATACTCGACTACTAAATTACTCAAATACCCATCCCTAGTATCGCCTATAGTTTCATGTTAAAATCGGTAGTTCTAGTTTGGAGGAATGAATTCACAAAAAAAATCCTTATTTAAAAAACACTGGTAAAGAAAACACATTTGTGCAACTGGACTTTATAGTTACTTAGATACAGCATGTGACAACTAGCCCCAAGTTCCCCTGTATGAAACATACCAGCAGCTCCTCTGTGGCTTCTCCTCCAACAACGTTGCAGATATCACCAAAGATCGCTGCACACACCTGTCAAACACATCTGAGATCAGCCAATGAGGACCTTCTTTATAACTGCTACACGAGCCAATCAGAATCACCCACCTTGCGCACATGAAACATCCTGCAGTCGCAGCACATCTCGCAGAATCGCGGCAGAAAGAGTCGCTCTGTGATGTCCTTGCCCACCATCGGTGCCATTTTACAAATAATCTAAAACAAACACAATCTCTTAAACACTCACATAGGGGTCTTTAAGAATATCCTACAGCAGTGTTTGCTAACTGAGATCACGCAGCAGAATGGACGCTCACCGCCATGGCTTCTGTTTTGACATCATCATTGCTGTCGGGAGCCGTGAGGTCCACTAACATGGGACACACCAGACTCTCCACGTCTCCTCTGTCGATGAGCTCCTGCTCCAGAAGAACCAGCAGCGCCGCTTGACTCGTCTTACGAACCTTACAGGAGGAAATACAGTACTCCAATACAGTATTCCAGAATGAACTGCAGTTTTACAGAAAGCTCTCACACTCACCAGGTTATTCTGGTCGGCGAGGTATCTCACGACGATGGGTAAGAGGTACTTTGAGAAAGCAAAAGGAATGGAGGGTCTGTTCTCCTGACAGAATATTGCGATGTGTGGGATTTGTTCCATAATCTCTGCTCGAACAGTCGGCTCTGCGGAATAAACGTCATTTAGAGTCAACTTAAAAAAAACAACAACAGAAACACTCAAAACTCAAAGATCTGCAGGACAATAAAGTCCTTAAATCACAAAAGGGAAGCAGTTCATTTATATAAGATCAAAACCTGACTGGAAACACATGCAATGTTCAATTATGAGTGATTGTTTCAGTGTTTCGGCAATAATCTTTGGGAAATGACGGGCTATAAATATTATTGTGCCTGCAATTTTTTATTAAAGAAAAAACACTTTCTAGGGAATTTATTTCCTGAAATAGTTTTGCATTCCATCACAATTAGGGCTGGGCGATATGACAATATATCATGACGACGATATAGTGTCAATCAATAGATATTTGCTATATCGTGTATATTGTGATATGTAAATATCCACGTGTACGGCGTATACGTATCTATCAGTGCGCAGGACTTCACATGAGACTGAGAGAATTGAAGAGACATGGACAGAGTTTTTCCGGCATTGAAAATTACAGCACAATCAATGACATTAACCTTGTGTTCATGAACTCTTGGCTGATTTATTTGGATTTTTCCATGATGTCAAGCAAAGAAGCACTGAGTTTGAAGAAAGGCCTTAAAATACATCCACTGGTACATCTCCAATTCAGTACACCTCCTATCAGAAGCTAATTGTCTAAAGGCTTGACATCATTTTCTGGAATTTTCCAAGCTGCTTAAAGACTTAGTGTATGTAAACTTCTGACCCACTGGAATTGTGATATAGTCAATTAAAAGTGAAACAATCTGTCTGTAAACAATTGTTGGAAAAATGACTCGTGTCATGCACAAAGTAGATGTCCTAAATTATAGTTAGCTAATATTAAATCTGTGGAGTGGTTAAAAAATTAGTTTTAATGACGTCAACCTAAGTGTATGTAAACTTCTGACTTCAACTGTGTGTGTGTGTGTGTGTGTGTGTGTGTATATATATATATATATATATATAGGGTCAGAGGTTAGGGTAACCCTAACCCAACCCATATATATATACATATTTGTTTTAAAATATTACCTTAGTCTTGCTTTACTGTTACCGGATGGGTCAGACACGGAGACTACAAGAGTGCAATCCCAATCAATAATTACATGAAGAAAAAAACTGGTCCCCAATATGTGACTTTTAATTATAATGAAGCCTGAAATACATATGGGACTCTTATTTTGAAATGTCTGCACTCCCAGTTGTGAATCGGATTCAAAAGATTAACCTGAGCTCCAGAGTTCAAACCCTCAGTTCTTTTCGGGTGATTCATGTAAAAAGACCCGGTTCAAAAGAGCCATTTGTCCACGACTCTCTCGTGGTAGGTTTGTTGTTGCGTGCGATGCAGCAAGCTAATCACAACAGAACGGGTGAAAAGCAGCGCGAGACATATTGGTGGTGCGCGCTATAAAGAAGTATTCAATAACTCACAAGATGATTTCTGATGAAACTAGATTTTAAATTATTGTCACAATCAGTTATTTTTAGTCGCATTTGCAAACATATTAGTCGCAGTCTGGAGCCCTGTTAGTTAGAGCCGTTTTTATGTTTTTCATAGCGCATTTTTTTTCACGTGTGGAATGACCCCGTACATAAGTTTCTAGAGTTTTCTGAAAATATCTCATATCGTTCAAGAGTTATGGGCATTTGCGTAAAAGTGGCCAGACTCGCGTCATACGTTTTGCCGTACTTTTGATAATTATTGATATTGGGTATCCAGAGAATCTTTCTGCACTTGGATCTGATTGGTCGAACAGCTCAGGACTAGTTTGCAAAAACAGGTTTTTACGAACAATTGCAAATTGAGAATAATTCATGACGGAAATGAAATCAGAGATAGCCATTTTGTTTGTTTGTAGTCAGCGATACCAGTAACAGAAGGCACTAAGTGTACGACATACGGTTTAGGAGTTACGGCCCTAAAAGCTTTTGCCTTTGCTACAGCGCCACCTATAGGCCACTCAGGGCAAGAACATGCACATGCATAGCCAGCTGGAGTACTAACACTCCCCAAAGTTTCATGTCTCCAGGCCTTACGGTTTGGACTGCACGATCAGTTTTAGGGCAGAAGAATAATAATAAACATCTTAGCAATTACAATAGGGTTTCAGCACTTGAACCTAGGGTTGTGCCGACAGACGATGATCTCGGGGATCGACAATAGCTGATGCCTTTGACCATGTCAAGACCATATTTGGCTCGTTTTATTATTATTATTAGGCTATTATTATCATCAAATTAATATTACGAATAATTTGCCCCACGGCACACAGACACGCACTTGAAGAAACACACTTTATTATATTATTAAGAACAGATGACAGAAAAGCATCTATGTGCATGTATGACACGCTGTTTGTTCGGAGGCGTGCAGTCTCGTGGAACACACGTATGTAAAGGGTTTTCACTCTTTTTTTGTTTCTGTCTTCTGCAAGAACAGTATCGTCTACGAGTGCTGTAAATGACCTCAGACATCTCCGTTCAGGAGGAGCTTTGAGTTCACTTTATTTCCACAGAACAGTTCATTGTGAACGCAACTCTGCAGCCTATACATCTGTGATTAAAACATACACGTTCACCTTGAACCATGAGTTATATCTCAGTGATTATTATCATCATTATAATTATTATATTTACATTTAGAATTGATTTTATGTCTTCATTTGTGTAATTTTTCGCCTGCATGTTTAGACGTCAAAGTCATCAGCTATTGATCACTCTGACCATCGTCGATCCCCGAGATCATCGTCTGTGCATTTCTCTCTATAAATGAACATAATGTTCAGACAGTCTCTTTGCTGGTTTTTCCGTCACATTCAGGATCATTACCGCTTTTACCAGTGTCGCTGCGGCTCACTTCATGCGTGCGCTTGTGAAATGTATATTTTAAAGGTTCATTATTACGGTTTAGTATTTCTCTGTAATGTAGAACAGTGTTAGTAATGTTACTTATAACATTCTCTCTCAGCGCTGGAACTCAAACCATTTTCTGATGCCCCCCAAAATATATAAGTAATTAAATTAATATCATAAACGTGCGACTAGTCGACTAATGGCTTAAATTAACGGCTACTAGTCAACTAGGAAAATCTCTGGTTGGGAGCAGCCCTACCTGTGTCATTACTATGGTTTTACCACAAATATCACAGTTAAAACATGCTTACTGTAGTAAAACCATGGTCAATTTTTGTACGGGATGGATAAAGATATTGCAAGGGAAAACAAAACTATTTCAGTAAATAAATTCCCTCCCTGACATCTAAGGGGTTTCTTATGTTTTAGTAAGACAGAGATGCAAATGTGAAAGACACTAAACAGTCCTCTTCTTATATACAGTACATATAACAACATATATAAAGTTGTACCCAAGTCATCAGCGAGTCGGTCTATCCTCTCCAGCACGGACACACACTCTCTCTCGTCCTCACTGACTGCTCGCAGTGTGTCCAGAAGACTGCGTGCCACCATCTGCCTGAAACACAAATGAACAATATACACAGTACAGAACACGTCTGTAAGCCTGCATGTACCTCATATGTTTGCATAGTTTAGTAGTGTGGTACAGTTACAGTGTCCATGGCAACTAAAGGTCTAGACCCCAGAGCGTCCATCACTAAATACATCACATTATAATTCAAAACAATGGGCTGTGTTCAGAACTGAATACTTACTGAATACTGTGCACAATATATTGTAAACTGCCTAGTATTTTTAACAAAAGAATACAGTATGATCTCATTGCGTTGCATGTTTAATTCAGCGAGTGGTGTCAGTTTTCATCTCAAAAATAGATAGTAATTTTTGATCCAATTTTGAAAATAAATATCTTAAATATAGGATGTGTACAAGTTATCAAGTACTCATTCTGCAACAACTAGTCGACTATTATACAAATATTACAAATTGATTTTCCATTGCACAGGAAAGGGAGATGAGAGCAAATGTTTTTAATAGTTATTTTTAAATATTTTACATTTGTTTAAAATTTGTTATTTTTAAATAAATATTTTTTCCACTTTTATTAATGCACATTGCCTTTTTTTTTTTTAAGTGGTTTACATTTTTTTCCAAAAGAAAAGCATAGTTTGTTGAAGTTATCTTATTAGGGCCCAAGCACTGAAAGTGCGGAGACCCTATTGTTCTTCTAAGGATTCTTCTTCTCTTCAAGGTTTTCGGTACTTTTAGGGTACTTAACCGGTACTTAAACTCTTTAAATTTTGCACACACATCAGAGTCATCGGACATTAGGGCTGGGCAAAGTTACTGGGGGAGGGGACTCTGTAGCACCCCCTGTAATAGGGGTAATTAAGAGAATTTCTGTAGCACCCCCGTTTTCACCTACAGTCACCAAAATTGGTACATATATATATATATATATTAGTTCTCACCAAGCCGGAAAAATTTTATCATTATGGTCATTAGCTCCGCCCTACAGGAAGTCGGCCATTTTGGATTTTTGGAAAATTGCAGGCCCTGAACTTTTAAATACTCCTCCTAGGGAATTAATGTGACTATCATCACATATAGACAACATTATGCCAAGACATTGAAGATGCTAAATTGTGAACAGATTTTTTTATATATTGAACAGTGTTGCCATGGTGAGGAATTCAATTAATGACAAAAATCGGAAACAGGAAGTGTCTCATATCTTCTGTGTGCAATGTGTGATTTATATCAAAATTGAGATGTACGTTTAGTCTTGGGGGCTAATCACATGGATGTGACTATTTTGGGACACGGTCATAGCATCACCACCTGGCATCAGGAAGTGTGGCTCTTACAACAGACTTTAAAATAGTCTTCTTGTATTTACCCAAATTGCTTCAAAATTGTTTAGAATAATCTTAAATGCCAAATGCATGTGTCCACCTGGCATTGTTTTCTGAAAGCCACCAGGTGGAAATGGACCCATGTTGCTTGGGCCCGTCGTCACTGCTTGCAGCTATTTTTATTATTATTATTTTCAAGGTTTTCAGTACTTTTGGGATACTTAACACGGGAAAACTCATCGGCCATTAGGGCTGGGCAAAGTTGCGGGGGGGAGACTCTGTAGCACCCCCTTGAAAATGGGCATGTAACTGGTCATAGCTGCTATATTTTTCAAACCGTTCTTGGTAACGTTTGTGAATGAAAAAAAAAAATTCAAATTTCACATACGTGTCAAACCGGTTATTTTTAACTCGCATTTTAATTTACGGTGCCAAACGGGCTGGTTTGAGTATTTCTGTAACTGCTGATCTCCTGGGATTTTCACACACAACAGTTTCTAGTATTTACTCTGAATGGTGTCAAAAACAAAAAAACATCCAGTGAGTGGCAGTTCTGTGGACTGAAATGCCTTGTTGATGAGAGGTCAACAGAGAATGGCCAGACTGGTTTGAACTGATAAAGTCTACAGTAACTCAGATAACCACTCTGTACAATTGTGATGAGAAGAATATCATCTCTGAGTAAGACCTTTCACATTAGGGCAAAGATATACTGCAAAAACCTTTTTCTTGATGAGAATAAAAATAAATAAATAAATTTTAAAAAAATGGTTAAAAGATGATAAATCTACTTAGAATAAGATATTTAGGCTTTTCTCAGAAAATGCATTTTTAATAAGTGTATTTTGTCTGTACTGACAGGTGTTTTTTTTCTTTTGTTAATAACCCTTTAAACTCAGATGGGCCCGCGAGAAAAAAAATAATCGTCAAAATATTAATAACGCCAGTCTTGACCAACACAAAATAGGTATCGTTTGAAAGTTTAGAAGCTCTATTTTACAATGCATGTAGACATTATGACCAAAACTGAACAAGTGCTTTGAAATTTGCAGACAAATCAGAAGTGTTCTGTTTTTATGATTTATAACAAAAATTACACTGTACATATTATTGTAATCAGTAAAAACATCAAACTGATCAAATATCCATGTGTCATATGTTGTTGGAAAGCTCTAAAAGAGTAGAATACAACCAGCCTATTTGTTTTACTCACATATAAAAATATAGTGAGTAATAGCTAAGTATATGTCTTTAACAATTATAATGGTGTTGCTTATATGCCGCGTTTTCACTTATAACTTCAGGGAAATTAACCAAAACATGAAATATCACATAACATTATTTAGAGGAGGTGATTATCTTTCAAACGAGCCCACACACAAGATAATCAGATGTATAGATCATTAGATAATCCACATGAAGCACAATGTTACATATGACCACCAGGAGATGGCGCCAAATACATGACACAGACTCAATGATGACTCAAATGACACAGAATGAAACTCATTCTGTGAAATCTCATTACTAAAATCATGTCTTCATGCTTTGCAAACCTTTAGTCATTGTTGTGTTTGCATGTGTAATTAGTTCTTATGTACAATTATTATGTTTTATTTGTTTGGAGATGTTTTTGGACACTATGATAAATTATATTTGTAATGTTATAACTTTTGATTGCTTTGTCGTATCAACATAAAATGTTTCTCAGATACAGTTGACAAGATCAGGAAAAAAAACAAAAGCAGTTTTTCAGCAGAATACATTACAAATGACATTAAACAGCATGTATTCTGTAATGAAATACATTTTAAAAGTAACCCTCCCAACCCTGATGGTGGAGTATAGTTTTGCATGAGTGTTCTCTGGCTGTATACTGCACATATTATGGCAAATGTAGAACATCCGCCGGGCATTTGATGTCAAAGTCCCAACACAGCCACACTTTCAGAGTGAGTTTCAAACGAGGTGATGCACAAGTTTACCTGTTAAAGACGTTTTCGCTGCTGATGTATTTATCAAGTCGCCCCAGAGGAGTCAACATTTCATCCTGAGACACAAAGTCCAGCGCTGAAGGTATAATGATGCTGTCAGAGTCTGAGCTGTATCCATCCACACCAACTAACAGAGACGCAACGCAACAATACTTACACAACACATCATTCTTTCTAAACAAACTCAAAATATTAAGTACCAGAGAAGAACAGTAGAAAACAGAGTTGAGAGATCACTGAACAGTCAATGTGCCACTTCTGTGTTGGACACACTTCTATGTGATGTATAAAGATGACACATCTATAACACTTTTGTGACAGCATACATATGTAGTTTGTTTTGATGATGTCATGAGAGTTCCTTGTGCTGTAGGCAGATATCTCTCTCTCTATATATATATATATCCTCAAAAAATAACCATACAGCAATTGTACACACACACAATCTCTCTCACACACACACAGACTCAAACACACAGACTCACACACACTCACTCACTCACACACAGAGATGAAACTCACATCCGTCCGTGTCCTCTTGTGAGTCCTGCAGCAGAGACAGATCTGCGAAAACACACACATAACACAATCAGAATGTGTGTGAGGTTGTGTTAATGTGTGTGTGAGTGTGTTAGTTTGAAGTGTGTGTTAACGTGTGTGCGTGTGTGTGTCTGTACACACCCGCCATGTTTCACTGATCTACATTTAAGCCGCTTCTGTGCTGATGACCAACAACCGCCGCAAAACAAACTACACAAAACTAGACAAAACATACAAACACGCGCCGCTGAAGTGAGCTCGAGCACCACCACCGCGACCGCGCAAAGATCCTTTATCACGCGACACGCACACGCCGAGCACCGCTTCGGGAACGTGCACGCAGGGAGACTGAGCGCGCATGCGCTGTGACTAAAACAATGTCTAGCTTATTATTTATTGTATTTTTTAATACAAGTTCGTTCATTTTTATTTTTGTATTGTATTATTTAGTATCTATTTATTGCTAAATAGTCTCTTCTAAAACGTAAGGACGAATTATTCGATGCGTTCAGCTCAGTTTGTTTTGATTTATAGGTAATTCCTACAGTTTACAAAAGCAATACGTCTCTTAATTATAAAATACAACAAAATTGATGAGAAAATAATCAAACCGAGCACAGTTATTTTCCTTGCTCTTACAGCATGTAATATACATGTCCACAATATAATAAAGTTCTAATACTATTACTACTACTAATACTAATACAGTAGATACGAAAATACGAAAACTCTTGGACTTCTACAGACGTTAAATAGACAGTGAAGATTATACACATATGTCATTCCCAGACCAGCTTAACCTGTTTTAGTGCTTGTGTAGTTTTATTTGTTCTCTAGAATGACGTGTAACCTGACGATTTATTACTCAGTGCGCATGCGTAGATTATTAAAACCCGTGTTCAGCTGCAAAAGTGATTGTGATGAGCTCATTCATTCTCATTTCTGTGGCTTTTCATTTTTTTTAAAGATATTTAGACAGATGTTTGTCTCCTGGTCCCCTCAGTGACGTGTGAGCACCGTGCGCGCCGGCCTGCCGCTCGTGCGCGCGCTGCGCAGGTGTGTGACCCGTGAGTGCGCGTGCGCGTCGTGGCCGGGGCTCTTGAGCAGCACGCGGGTGTGTTCCGTTTAACGGTTGTCATGTCCAAACTGGAGCAGATTCTGATCCTCGACCCGTCGAGCGACCTCCGTTTCAGAGGTAAACGCGTCTGACGCCTGCGCTTGATCATAAAGGTCCACCGGAAACATTTAGCCGCTTTAGCTTAGCCGGCGAGTGGAGGGCCCTCGGGTCCAGGCTGCACCAGCGCACGCATGCCTGCATCACTCCCGCGGCTGTAGTTTAACGCGAGGCTCGGGGATGTGCAGGCCTCTGGGGAAAACGCGTACTAGTTTGTTTACTGGTGGCTTAATATCTGTTTGTTCTTCTGGACGTGTTTTAATCCGTAAATGAGAGCAACTGGTTCACCCATTAGGGTGTCCAGTGTCTGTGAGCTGTCACAGTTAGCACCAGAGCTAAAGCTAGTGTCTTAATAACAGATTATAGATCCTGAATATTGATTAATCTGTCATTACAACTCCCAGATTATCGATACTGACAGGGGAAGGAGGTTCAGATGTCTTGTTGAAAACTAATATTTATTTTAAAATGTGCTTTGAATGATCATACAGACCCTTGATTATCTTTTCACATATAATGTCATGATCAATACTTTAATCATGATCACTTTATTCATGATCAATACTGTACTACTTCAGTTTTCTGTATTAGTTTGTTAGGGGCTCATTGATTCCCAGATGAATGAAAAAATGAATCAATCACTTATTAATCATACCGATATCATCTCTTTATTAGACTGACGCTGTAGAGCTTCATTCATCCTGAAGGAAAGAGACTGTTTTTATTAATGAATGTCATGTCTGCTTTCACCCCAGTAATAAACCAACCTGTCTGACGACATGTACCTGTGAGACAGACAGTTTACCACAGCTTCACTGTACTGAAATCAACATTATTCACTAATAACATGTCCATGGACTGCTTTAAATCAGCATATTTTAGGTATTTATCGGACATTATTGACCAATTTAAAACCAGCTGAATATTGGTAAAAAGCATGAAAATGCTGATATAAGCCGATTGTTTATATATCATTTTGTAAATTTATTTCGTTATATATATTGTTATTAATCATGTGTTCTGCGTGTAATATATAGAAACCTACCAAAATAAGTGAAATTCGAAAAAGCATGTCAAATATGCATTTTAAATATGAATTATTATTATATGTAAAATGTCAGTTCTATTGTTGAGAACTACAAAAACGGAAGTGCAAATAATGCCAAATAACGTTTTAATTTTAAGTTATTATATTTTTTTTTATTAAATGGTTTTATTGTGGCTCTTGTAAAATCAATGTAAATGTTTTTAGAACAATGATATAGCTTTTTGAACTCTTTTTTTTTTTTAAGCATAACTTTTAAGCAAAACTGAATAATAATATTAGGCGAGTAAGTTATAGAATATCGGTTTTTGTTTTTATTGAATTGTTAAAACTATATTGGCTTAACATTTTTGTGTTGGTGCATTGCTAAATTAAGGTTACAATTGATATAAATATATAAGGGAAGGTGTATATTGGTTCAAATGTTAATTGTCATAATATATAAAAAACAGAAGTGCAAAATAACCTTGTTTTATTTTCTCACATCAAATGTCATGTTATCATATATATATATATATATTATAGTTTTTTTTTTTAAGTGGCTCTCTTCAAAGTTTGGCCAGTCATGTGTTCAATAGATCCAGTCAATGTTATTTTTTTATATAACTTTTGTTTTTAAAAGCAAACTAAAAGAGCATTCTTGAGCAAAACCGTGATTTAATGATAAAATAATGCGAGTGGTAGAATATCGGTTTTAATATTGACCTATTGTTTTTTGTTAAAATTGAATTGTTAAAATAATATTGGCTAAACATTTTAATGTTGGTGCATCACTAATTTGAGGTTAAAATTGATATAAATGTATAAGGGAAGGTGTATATTTTTAAACTTCTTGCCCTCACTTAACTTTTAATTGAATTTTAAAAGTGCAAATATACCATGTAGTCCTTTAATTAACATGTGCTCATAAAAACTGCATGTATAATTAGAATGAGCAAAATCCTGTTTAAAATATTTGTAGTTGGACAATAGCAAGACACAACTTACCAAAAGCATTTCATTTCATCCAGCGGTTTAATCATGTCTGAATGGAGACGGTTTGTTTTGTAACTCCTGCGAATTAGAAGCTCATGCTACTCGAGAACATACAAAGTGAAGAATTAAATGTGGGATTCTTTCTAGCAAGTTGTTTTATTTACTGTCTGTTTTCAGGACCCTTCACAGATGTGGTGACCACCAACCTGAAGTTGAAGAACCCGTCGGACAAAAGAGTATGTTTCAAAGTGAAGACGACAGCTCCTCGCCGTTACTGTGTGCGGCCCAACAGCGGCGTCATCGATCCCGGCACTACGGTCACCATCTCAGGTGAGAGATCATGACTGTCATGAGGCGTTTGTGAGCAGATGTGTGATTCAGTCATTAATACATGTGTGTTGTGTCTCCAGTAATGCTGCAGCCGTTTGAATACGACCCAAATGAGAAGAGCAAACATAAGTTCATGGTGCAGACGATTTTCGTGCCGTCGGGAGTCACAGACCTGGAAGCGATGGTGAGCGCTGCTGCTTTCTGTCCCAGCAGCATAAACATTACAAATTGTCATGTGCTCTCATTTATGTTGGTTAGTCACGAACTCAAGGTGGCAGCAAAAGCTCACACATGCACATTACAGTCATTTAGTGTGTGAATAACTGCGCCTTTATTTCAGATCAAAGTTAATCATTATGTTTAATTAATCGCTATATTTAAATATAGTATATACTATTTTGTATGATTTTATGTGAGCATAACCGCTTCAAACAGTGTGCTACATTGTTGCCACAAGACCTTATCATGTTTAATTCACTGAGTGGAGTCCAATTATCATCCCAGAGAGTTATTTTGCACTTTAAATTCAATTGTATGTGAAAAAGTCTGATCATATATGGAGTTAAGAACAAGATTACTGTGTTCATTCATCACACGGGAAATGAAAGGTCAATTAGAGATTGTACAGTATCTCTTAGAGGACAGGGCGGGAATTTGTTTTCTTATTTTTTTTCTTTTTTTCTCCCCAATTTGGAATGCCCAATTCCCAATGCGCTCTAAGTCCTCATGGTGGCGTAGTGACACCCTCCTTAGCAACCGGGCCAATTTGGTTGCTTAGGAGACCTGGCTGGAGTCTCTCGAACTCGCGACTCCAGGTGTGGTAGTCAGCGTCTTTACTCACTGAGCTACACAGGCACCCTGGGAATTTGATTTCTGATATAGGTTTGTGTCCTTTGCAACAAATGAACCATGTTTTACAACAGTAACCATATTTTAACCTTGATATTCGTGTTAAAACCATAGTAATAATACAGGAAAACAAAAACTGGTGATAAAAATAATAATTTTGAGGTTATGGTTTTACTACAAATACCATGGTAAACCCATAGTGACCACAAGATTAACCATGGTTACTATATGGATATAGTCAACATGGTTACTTTTCATAGTTACTACAATATTACTATAGTATTATAGCCCAAAATAAAGCAAAAACAAAACATGGTTAGCCCACAACAGTCAAGGTTATTACAATATACTATAGTAAAACCATGATTTCCGGCAAAAACAAAAAACAAACATTGTAACTGTCATGGTTACGTCATGTATATATACATATATGGTATTATGCTTACATTTAGCCATAGTTTTACTACAGTAATCATAATTGAACTATGGTATTTGTATAGTAACACCATAATAACCACCAAATTAGTTTTCATGTATTATTACTATGGTTTCACAACAAATATCATGGTTATAATATGGTTACTGTAGTAAAACCATGGTAAATGTATTGCATGCAAAAGTATTTCAGAAAAAAAATTACCGCCCTGTCTCTAAGGGGTCCGTTGGATCTCAAGTAGTGTGCTTTGGGTGTAGAATGTATTTTTTGGCAAATGTAGTAAGTAGGTCATCTGAGTATTCCATGTGTACTATGTATAGTATGAATACTAAATACTTCATAAATAATGAGGGTAGCATTGTAGTGCACTATTCTATTCATTGCCATTATTGAAACAGCTGGTAATAATATGAGTAAATGGCACTATATGTACACATTTTACCAAAATAATTATTTTTAATAGTATGAAGAGAACAAAATGAAATCCATGATTGAGAAAGACTAGCTCCTTTCACACATTAAACCTGGTAAATTACAGTAAAATTGTTGGATTGCCTTTACTGGTAAATGTAACACATGAAACAGTTTCTGTCTTTTTTCCAGTATGCCACCGTTCATATATCAGCACCAAAATGCCATTAAACTCTGTGATGTAGTTAGTTTATATATATATATATAATTTGATCCCCTTTTCTCCCAATTTTGGAATGCCCAATTCCCACTACTTAGTAGGTCCTCGTGGTGGTGCGGTTACTCACCTCAGTCCGGGTGGTGGAGGACAAGTCTCAGTTGCCTCCGCTTCTGAGACCGTCAATCCGCGCATCTTATCACGTGACTCGTTGTGCATGACACCGCGGAGACTCACAGCATGTGGAGGCTCATGCTACTCTCCACGATCCACACACAACTTACCACACGCCCCATTGAGAGCGAGAACCACTAATCATGACCACGAGGAGGTTACCCCATGTGACTCTACCCTCCCTAGCAACCGGGCCAATTTGGTTGCTTAGGAGACCTGGCTGGAGTCACTCAGCACACCCTGGATTCAAACTCGTGACTCCAGGGGTGATAGTCAGCGTCAGTACTCGCTGAGATACCCAGACCCCCGTAGTTTGTTATTTGTTGAGTCCACACATTTTTCATCTGCTTGGATAAGGAGAAGTGCTTTAAGGCTGGATTACATCACTTCTAAAATCTGAACAGAGTGTAAACATATTAGATATCAAACACACTAACCGACTATGTAAACGGCTACAGACAGAAACTGGGCACCAAACGACTGAGGAAAACTCTGACTGTCAAGTCGATCTGATCACAAACTCAGATGTAAACAAATGGGGTGGATCAAAATTTAGTTTTTTCTGATGCATCACGATCTTCCTTTGAATGAAATTAAATCCCAAGATCGAACTTTTACTCTATGAGCAACCTTCCACTACAATGAGAGGAAATCACTCGCATTTGCAACCAGATTTTGCACTATGTGGCTAAAATTTATTTATTTGGCAACTGGCTGGTAAATGTTTATATTTCACTCACTAGTAATTGTGTAGTTTAGTGTTGGAGTATTCAACAGCGAGATCCTTTCTCTGCATGTTAGGGCTGTCAAATTAAAATTTACAATTTGAATATTCATCGAATTTCAGAATTTGTTTTACATTTGAATGCTAAAACTGTGCATTAGAATTTTGGATGTGTGCACTGACGATGACTTCAGATCGATCGCATTCTTGTGCTAAAATAGGCTAGATGAAGCGCAACGAATACAGTTTAACAGAAAGCAGGTGTCTCAATATGCCTTTAAATTTCTTCATAATTAGACACATCATCTACAGCCAGGAATGTTCTTTGCAATAATATAACACTGTGCTGTATGGTTATATGTATTCAATGCGCCCTCTTGTGGACTACGGAAACAACGTCAATTAAAAAAATCAGCGGACTAATTTGAATTTAATTTCTCTGCCCAATTGACAGCCCTACTGCGTGTTGAGTGTAAAAGTTGTTCCGTGTAATGTGTGTCCAAAGACGAGATCCACGTGACCGATAATGTCTCGTTTAATACTCTTTCTGTTCTTTACAGTCAGTTGTTGATCAAAAACAACAAAAAATAAACATTTAATTCTAATCAGGCAAAGCACAGATAAGATAAATCCATTCAAGTCTCTCTCGTTAACATGCGCTCAATTAAAAACACTGTTTACAGAAATGTCAGATTCCCTTAAAGAGACAGTACCGCTTTTAGCACATGTTCAACAAATCAATGTAAATACTTAGAGTACAAATTATGCAATTAAACAATAATTTAAAAATATATATATAATATATGAAATAATTTCATATTTAATGATTAAATACATTGATTTGCTCATTTTTAGCTAAAATGTGACAAATGATGTTGCGGGGCGCAATGCTGCATGTGCGACTCATGACGCAGGCTCTGTGTGTGTTTGTTTGCTTTCACATTTAGTGTTTTTAAGAGTATTATTTTTTGTTTTGTAGTAAGTGTTTTTAGCTTTTCTTATTTATAAACGTGATGGCTAACTTCTGGACAACTCTGGGACTTCTGGTGGTTATTTTATTTTATTTTATTTGTTTTTTTTACCCAATTTGGAAAGCCCAATTCCCAATGCGCTTTTTAAGTCCTCCTGGTGGCGTAGTGATTTGCCTCAATCCGGGTGACGGAGGATGAATCCCAGTTGCCTCCGCATCTGAGACTGCCAACCTGCGCATCTTATCATGTGGCTTGTTGAGCGCGTTGCCATGGAGACAAAGCGCGTGTGGAGGCTTCACGCCATCCACCGCGGCATCTGCACTCAACTCACCACGCACCCCACCGAGAACAAACCACATTATAGCGATCACAAGGAGGTTACCCCATGTGACTCTACCCTCCCTAGCAACCAGGCCAATTTGGTTGCTTAGGAGACCTGGCTGGAGTCACTCAGCACGCCCTGGTGGTTATTTTACACCCAATCGTGGCTTTCTGCAAACCGCTGACTGGAACATGTATTCCAAAAAACCTGGTTTATTCACGGAGGCTACTGCTGGACTTGTGTCCATTTGCTTTATCACCAAGAACGGACTCAACACTCTTAAAAAATGTCCCAAAGTGCCTATTGGTCAACCTAAGCCGCAAACAGACTAAAGGGAAGAGCAGGAGTACTCAAAAGGCTATGGAGAAGAGGTAGCAGATTGCATCATATAAGGTATGATGAGGATTATCGGCGCACAAGTCTTTTTTGTTTTACTGAGACATGGCTCTCCCAGGATACTGCAGACTTTCATTTAGATGGCTTTACACTGATTCGGTTTGACCGCAATGCTTTTAAGACTCAGAAAACTGTTGGTGGGGGGCTTTGTATGGCTGTGAATAATAGATGAGCAACAAACTTTACAGTGAGAGAAACCGACTGCTCAAAACATTATGAAATAATGGTGGTCTCCCATCGACCACATTATCTCCCTCAGGATTTTAATCAAATAACAGTCATACTGGTGTATGTTCCAGGACCTGACTTTATGTTAGCTTCAGAGAGCATTGCTGACATTTTTAACAATACTGTGAACAGAGTTGGAGATCAGCCAGTGTTTTTACTCGGAGATTTCAATCGATGCGACATTACCACACTTTTGCCGAATATGGAGCAATACGTCACGTCTGTCACCAGGCTGGATAAAACACTGGACTTGTGCTATGGAAATATATCTGACACCTACATCTCTAAGATACGTACACCTCTCGGCCAATCTGATCACAATGTTGCTCTCCTTTTACCTCGATACAGGCTAAAATTAAAAACTGAGAAAGTGCAAACTAGGAATATCCAGATATGGGACTTTGATTCAACTTGAAGCATTAAAAGGTTGTTTTGAAGTTACAGATCAGAGCGTATTTTTCCAAGACTGTGGAAATGGTGTAGACATGCTAAATGCTTCTATCTCTGGGTATCTGGATTTTTGTGTGGACAGTGTCATTCCTGTAAAGTGTGTGAGGTGCTTCCCAAACAATAAGCCCTGGGTTACTAAAGATCTTAAACATAGTCTCAATCTTAAACAAATCGCATTTTTAAATGGGGACAAACATTGAAGGTGGTCAAGCAGCAATATAAATGGAAAGTTGAGGAGAAATTTACAGCAGGCAATGCACGGATGGCCTGGTGAGGCCTAAACACTATGATGGGAAGAATCAGAAGCAACACGATATCCGTTGCTCTGATTCTGCTGGTTTTGCTACTGAATTGAATACATTTATGCTTGTTTCGCACTGGATTCCTATAGAGCATCCTGACCTTTCTTCTATAATCATCAAGGAACAAATTGTGGAAAAGCTTTTATCTCAAGTCAGACCTCGAAAGACACCAGGGCCTGATGGAATAAAGGGCAAAGTACTGAGGGAATGTGCAACTCAGCTGAAGGGGGTGCTGACACAACTTTTTCAGCTGTCTCTAGACTGTAATGTTGTACCCCAGGCCTGGAAGGAAAGTACCATTATTCCCCTATTTTGAGACGTTTGGAGGGGCTACAAGTGCACCAACCCCTGATTTTGTGGATTAAAAGTTTTCTACAGGACCGCCCACAACATGTGCTGGTAAACGGATGCAGGTCAGAGAATGTGGTTTAAATACTGGTCTCATCTCCAATTCTTTTCTCGATTTATACAAACCTGTAATAATGATAATCTGACGCTCATAAAATATGCAGACGAAATGGCACTAGTGGGATGTGTGAAGGACACAAAACATTGGACAATTATTTTACTTTTGTTAATTTTCTCACAGCCTGGACGGAGGCTAGCTCCTTGGAACTCAACATTAGCAAAACCAAGGAAATGTGCTGTGGTGCTGACAAGGCACACACACTTTTTAAACCTTTGTTACTTAAAGTGCACCTATTATGGTTTTTAAACGTGCCTAATTTAGTTTTAAAGGTCTCATACAATAGATTTACATGCATCCAAGGTCAAAAAACACTTTAATTTGCTCATAATTTAAATTGCAGCATTACCTTTTTTTTCCCAGTGTCAAAAACGACTCGTTCAATGATCCGTTCTAAAGGATTCATTCTAAACTCCTCCTTTCAGAGAGCATACTCTGCTCTGATTGGTCAGATGTCCCAGTCTGTTGTGATTGGTCTACCGCTTAGTGTAGTGTTTGAGGGCGGGTCAGAACTGTTCGCGAGCAGCCAATGAAGACCAGAGGCGGGTTTTTTGTTACCAAATTAAGTAGGTTAGTACAGGAAGTAAGTCTGGAATTACTAACGACTCGTTTCAGGTGTTCAGAATCGGTTCTTTCTTTTGGGAGTCAATAACTCTTTGATTTTTGAAACTTTGCAGACTTTTGTACATTCACAAACAGCTATATAACACACTACATGAAAGGTAATATTTGAAAAACCATAATAGGTGCTCTTTAATAGAGATGAAGTAGAGCAGGTGGGATCATTTAAATATCTTGGAACAGATTGACTGTAATTTTCCTCTACGTTTATAGTGGAAATTGAGATGCTTTAATGTTGAAAAAGGACATTTTAAGAGTTGTGTACAAATCATTGATTGAATCTGTACTCACTTTTAACATTGTATCTTGGTTTAACTCTTTAACTGTCAAAAACAAGAACAAATTGTCAAGAATTATAAAGCTAGCTGGTAAAGTTATTGGAAAGCAACAAATACCACTCTCTGATCTTTACATTGTGGCAGTCAAAAGGAAAGCTTCTGCTATTACACTGGACATTGTCCACCCCTTCATGATCACTTTCAGGTACTTACATCCGGCAGAGGATATAAGGTACCTCTGGTGAAAAAGGCTAAATATAAGAAGACTTTTATCCCTACTGCAATTGAAATTTTAAATAGGATCTTAAGATAAATGTAATGTAACAGTAATGTCCATTGGCTGCTCACCGTGTGACTTCATATTTGAGTATTTGAGCATCATAAACTAAGAGATGTTTCAAACATGTTTCAGAACGGCTGACTAAATGGAATAATTTCACAACAGTTTTTGACTCCAGAGTAACTGAATCATCTCCGTCTTACATCAGTGCGTTCTGACCTCATACGTGCTCAAACCGTTAATCACATGACCTCTAAACTGAAAATAGCAGTTAATTTACTGGTAAAGGCTTTATGTGTGAAAGTGACTACTGTGATTGTGCTGTGATTTACCTGCGTCCTGCAGTACTGGATTATAAACACAAATGATACAGTGATTGTTGAGAGTTTGTTGATGTGTGATGTCATAATGTACAGGGTGCGTTTTCTCTTTTCCAGTGGAAAGATGCCAAACCAGACGACCTGATGGACTCCAAACTGCGCTGTGTGTTTGAAATGCCTTCAGACAACGATAAAATGGTGAGAGTTGATATTGTCACGTGATAAACATCATAAACACAGAATGAGGGGGCGTGGCCTTGGACAGCCTCTGCGCTGTGATTGGTCTGATGAGTCCCAGCAATGCAGAACTTGTAGACACATCTGTTATTGTCCTGTAGCCTGAGAGACACTAAATAAACATCAAAAACAAGTCTCATGTGTTAACGGCGCTTTATTTAAGTCTCGTCACTTCCTGTGATGTCACTGTATTGGTTTGGGTGAAGTGGGGTAACCACATACTCTGTCTTATAGTCTTTGAATTATTCATGTGTAACACTTAATTATGCATGATTATATAAACAAACACACAGATGTATTTTCACTTGTAACACTTTCTATGAATGCTAGAAGACTTGTGAAATGTAACAGTAAGCTGCTTCTGTTTTACAAATCATCAGGGTTTAACAATAGATCTGTTGTTCATTAACAGGTCATTAGTACTGTTTACTAAGTCAAACATCACTACTATTGATCATAATTAGAGCAAATGGTGCTCTTAGCAACAGCAGTTCATCATCCATAACACAATATGCTGGCTCATTTATGTGTCTGATACTGTGAGGTGTGTTTGTTGTTGAAGCTGATGATCTCAGTCTCTCTGTTTCTCTGATCAGAATGAGCTGGAATCAAGCAAAGCAGCAACGGTTCTGAACGCGTCTAAGGCCGACGGCACATCAGGAGCAAAAGCCAGCAGTCTGTCGATGGACGACACGGAGATGAAGAAACTCATGGAGGAGTGCAAGAGACTGCAGACAGAAGTGGGCAAACTGCATGATGAAAACCGCCAACTCAAGGTGCCAGAGAACATAAACACAACTGAAAGTCATCTACACTACTGAGGGCTCTGCAGGGATAGTTTGTGTCATGTATAAGAGCTGTAGTGTTGTTGTTTGATGTCAGATCATTCGCTGATACTCAAGTTCTTGTACAGCAGATTGAGTTTGATATTAATAACACACTACCGGGTCTGGGTATCTCAGCGAGTATTGATGCTGACTATCACACCTGGAGTCGTGGGTTTGAATCCAGGGTGTGCTGAGTGACTCCAGTCAGGTCTCCTAAGCAACCAAATTGGCCCGGTTGCTAGGGAGGGTAGAGTCACATGGGGTAACCTCCTCGTGGTCGCTATAATGTGGTTCTCGCTCTCGGTGGGGCGTGTGGTGAGTTGTGTGTGGATGCTGTGGAGAATAGCGTGAAGCCTCCACACGCGCTATGTCTCCGCGGTAACGTGCTCAACAAGTCACGTGATAAGATGCGCGGATTGACGGTCTCAGACACGGAGGCAACTGAGATTCGTCCTCCGCCACCCGGATTGAGGCGAGTCACTACACCACCACGAGGACTTAGAGCGCATTGGGGAGAAAATAAAAATAATAAATAAATAACACATTAGCAGTCAAAAGACACACCTACTTATTTCTATTATTGTTATTTGTAAAAGTTATCAAAACTATGAAACCATTTTAAACAATATTGAAGGATTTTCCACTCCAACTATAATGTAAAAAAAAAAGTATTTAATTTTTGTTTTGTAAAGAAATGTATATGTAGGCATAATCTCTCTTCAAGCATTTAACTGTCTTTAAAATCAAAAGAGAATTATTATGATGAGAACAATGTTCATTTTTTCCAATTTTTTATTTTAGTCATAATGTTTGTCTTTTGATGAAAATGTGCTTTAAATTTAGTCAATAATTTATCATGTCATATTCATTCATTTTAATATTCGTCTATTATCCTCAGATTAAAATGTCATATAATTTTAATTGACAAAAATAGCACTTTAGTTGCCAATACTGAGCACAATGTATAAAACTATAACAGACTAAACTTTAGCCAAATATTCAAATATTTAGAAAAATGTACAAACTACTTACAATAATTGAAACATGCATCAATCATCAATCATTTAAAGATGAATATGTTTAATATGTAGGATTACCTGAATAAATGGTAATACTGAATATACTGAAGTACTTTTAGAAGTGAGTCTGTTGTGAATTCTCACGTTTAGACAGTTTATGATATTGCGTTACGTGTCACATGTTTTTAAGGAAACGGCGTATTCACAACGCAAGTTAAACATTCTGACTAACATGTAACTTAGTTCAAGTTCAGCTGTTGATTGTCTTCATTGTGTGTGCAGATGTAAGGTGTAATATATAGTAATTAATGGCACATATATAGGATGTGTTTGAGTGAGGTAATTAACCCGTTAATGAAGTTCATTGTACAGTCGTTCAGCGGGGAAATACACAACGTACAATGACTGGATTATTTCAGTCAATTCTTTCTAGATTTATGAAAGAATATCTTGCAATATTATTATTGTTATTCATAGTAGTATTAGAGTGAATATTACATATCTATACAGTAGTGATATATTTCAGTCATACTTTTTTCCCATTTAAATTAAGCTTTTGTTTTGAAGCCCTTTCCATTTCGGTGTTTTTGGTGGTAGTTTCTCACTTCTGGAAAAGTCAGTTGCTACGTGACCCAGTGTGATTATTAAATGAAATAAATAAATATGCAGTCTGTATGTGCCTTGCACTACAAAGTGAATTAGCGCTGTGCTCGTCATTTACTACAAACAGAGCGTGTGATGAGTCAAGGATCTCTAAAAGGTATGAGCAGCTCCACACATTCACAAGCACTCATGTTTGAAGTGTGCAGCACATGCAAACTATATATTTATCTCATTAAATCACAGCCTTTGCAGTGTAATAATCACATTAGGACATAACATGATTTTTTAATTTGTGGGCTGAATGTTTATGGAATGACATTGATACGTCAGATGGTATCGGGACATCCCTAACATGATTAAAACTACATGAATTCAGTGAAAGGTGTCTCTACTTTCATCTGGTATATCAACTCAAATATACTGTTATATAAATATACTTGGTTATCTTGTCATTACCAGCGTGTTGTTGTTCATCAGGATGAAGGTTTGAGGATGAGGAAGGCCAATCAGTTCGACAGCTCCGTCTCAAAGTCTTCAGTGATGCTGAGCAAAGAGCCCGCCTCCAAATCCCTCCCGTCGCTGCTGGTCGTCATCGCCGCCATCTTCATCGGGTTCTTCCTTGGGAAGTTCGTCTTGTAGAGCTTCGCCATCCTTGTTTCCCAGGCCTGAAGAGCAAAGCGTGCGTTCTTGTCAATAACCGTTGCGTGAGTGCTGACGTGCACTAAAGCAGCGGAAATAAACGTGTCTGTGTACAGATTCAAACGGGCCTTGCCTTTCTCACACAGTTACTACACACACACACACACACACACACACACACACACACACTCAGAAACGCGAGTCGTTCGGTTCTCCCTCTTTTTCGCTTTCTGTGGTTCCGGGTGGGTTTTCTGGGGTCGGGAAGAACAAATTGTCCATTTGTCGAACATCACTAGTGGCTCAGTGAAGGCACTGTGTGTAGAGACCTTCATGGAAATTGAAACAAAAAATAATAATCTATGAATTAATAAAAGGACGTGTTTTCTCTCTTTCTCTCTGTGGTTTTATTAAGAGTTTAATGGAATGTTTTAAGTGTCATGTACATGTTATTTTGATTCTTTTGAGAAAAATGGGGAAATGCATATTCATAATAAACTAATAAAACAACCAATAGTCTTTACTACTTGTTGCTGGATTCCATATTAATGTTCATGAATGTGATGACGTCAGTGGGGAAACTGTGTGCCTCCTGTATCCATGTCTTTCCTCCTAAACCCACTGACACAAACACCAGTTCAGTCATTTCATTCAGTTTTCTTTATGCAAATTATATATTGAATTGTGAGGCAACGTGACTGAATAAAATCACCATTTACAGTCCTGTCCCGTGGTATTTAATATTGCTCAAATAAAAAGTCTTTAACACTCTTGACTCTTCAGCTGTTTGTTTCTGTCTAAAAGGGTTTGGGGATCAAGAACCGGTTCCATTTAAAAAAATAACACTGGATGAATGTTATTTGCAAGATGTTCAGTTGGGTTTACGGTTCTGGAACTAATGCATTTATGACACCTGTAAAAACTACCGAAATAAGCAATCCAGATGGAGAACAACAACCATTTTAATGCTCCTGTTGTCTTTGGGTCATTTTTGACCCGGTACAGGTAAAGAACACGTTATAAACACAGCATAGTTTTTGGTACTGGAACCAAACGTGACTTTGAATTTGTCAAGAATATCAAAACAAACAAAATACAAATTTTTGTTGGTTCGTATGTAATTGTTGAAAAGAAATCATTTAAAACAAATTGTTCCTTCCATGTTTTAATGGGTCATTTTTGACCCGTATGGGAAGAACCAGTTGTGACCTTTTACCTTCAGACGTTTTGGATGTTATACAGCTTTAACCCTTTAAGCTCTGAAGGTGTTTTTAAAGATTTCCTATTTCAGTGGCATTCCCAAATTAAAGGCTTATAACTCGACAAAAAACAAAACAAGAAGGGTAGTATTTTGTATCATTGTAAAGAAAACTTTTCAGTTTTTTTGAATTATATAGATTCTGATACATTCTGAGACTCTCAGCTTAAGAAACACACAAAAAACCTTGAGCCAAATATTGACTTTTTTCCCTTATTTGACATTATATATCTCTGAGTGTAAATAAGGTGGCTCCGGAAAACTGCTTTTGTTTTGTTCCCAATTACGTCAACTCTATCTGAGAACATTTTTGTGTTTATACGACAAAGCAATCAAACGTTATAACATTACAAAAATAATTTATCATAGTGTCCAAAAACATCTCCAAACAAATAAAACATAATAATTGTACATAAGAACTAATTACACATGCAAACACAACAATGACTAAAGGTTTGCAAAGCATGCAGACATGATTTTAGTAATGAGATTTCACAGAATGAGTTTCATTCTGTGTCATTTGAGTCATCATTGAGTCTGTGTCATGTATTTGGCGCCATCTCCTGGTGGTCATATGTAACATTGTGCTTCATGTGGATTATCTAATGATCTATGCATCTGATTATCTTGTGTGTGGACTCGTTTGAAAGATAATCACCTCCTATAAGTAATGGTATGTGAGTAAAACAAATAGGCTGGTTGTATTCTACTCTTTAAGAGCTTTCCAACAACATATGACACATGGATATTTGATCAGTTTGATGTTTTTACTGATTACAATAATATTGTGCAGATTGTTTTATGAATGATCAAAACAGAACACTTCTGATTTGTCTGCAAATATCAAAGCACTTGTTCAGTTTTGGTCATAATGTCTACATGCATTGTAAAGTAGAGCTTCTAAACTTTCAAATGATACCTATTTTGTGTTGATCAAGACTGGAGTTATTAATATTTTGATGGTTTTTTATTCTCAGCTTAAAGGGTTAAACTGTTTTTTTTCTCTGAAACAAATTTGACCCAAAAATATTTCACATTTTCTCAAATTTAGCCCCTCACCCCATACTGTTTTCTAGACCCCGACCTGCTCCACTGGGTACTGTATGTTTCTCACCACACACAAAGTATTTTTTGAACAGTTAAATAAGTTTACTAACATGTTGGGATACAATGGGGCTAAAGGCCCCCCAATGGTAAAAGACCTATTGGATGTTATTTTCTCCTAAAACATTAGAATACTGCACCTTTCTAAACCCCTGTAACACTGCAACAAATTGTTTGACATTAGTGGGAAGGAATTGATTTGTTGGGCCCATTTTGACTAATGGAAAAGACAACAGAGATTAATTTGTAAACAGGCATGAACTAAAATTATAACTCTTAAAATGCACACTGTTGATTTTCTATGAGCAGAATAACTCTGAAATTGTAATAGTTAAGATATTATAAAATGCATAAAGTGATTGAAATAAATGTAAATTGAGACATCCTTGGACAAAGTTTGCCAAGTTTTTAACTTTATTTTTTAAAAATTATTTAAAAATGGTTACTCCATTAATATTCAGAATGTAGCAGTTTTACCCCTTATTATTACACATTTGGGACCACAATAAAACAGATTTTCGTTGAGGGGGTCTTCAGTGCTGTTGTACACTTATTAAGAATTTATGCCTTTTTTTTAATGGTTTTTCAAAACAGGTCAAAATGACCTGAAGGACAAAGGAGAGTTTTAAGTGTTTGTTGGAGTAAAAATGAGTTCAACTTTTTCAGCTGTTAGCTGTCATAACTGAAAGGAACATAAAATATCACATACCATTATTTGTGATTATCTGGTGATTATCTTTCAAACGACCCCACACACAAGGTAATCGGATGTATAGATCATTAGATAATCCACATGAAGCACAATGTTACATATGACCACCAGGAGATGGCGCCAAATACATGACACAGACTCAATGATGACTCAAATGACACAGAATGAAACTCATTCTGTGAAATCTCATTACTAAAATCATGTCTGCATGCTATGCAAACCTTTAGTCATTGTTGTGTTTGCATGTGTAATTAGTTCTTATGTACAATTATTATGTTTTATTAGTTTGGAGATGTTTTTGGACACTATGATAAATTATTTTTGTAATGCTATATCTGGTGAGGTGCTGTGAAAAGACTCATTGTGACTATGTAAAGTATCGGCACATGGTTTTTTTGGGGGGGCAATTTTTTACAAATTTAATTCATGAAACATTTTTTGCTAATAACAAATGCTGATGAAAGTGAAAACACCAGAGAATGGAAAACGATAAGGCAGAGAATCAACTAATCAACTTTCATCAACAATGCAAATATATGAATCTTTGTTTCTCAGCATTAAAAAGTGTGTAAACGTACCTTGTCGTACTAGAAATGCTGCATTGCAAGCAAAAAAACTAAATTCAAAGTTTGTTTATAATATTATTATATGCTTTATTATAATACTAATGTAAATGGACAACCATTTTTTCTTACAAATTGTATAATACTAAATAAAACTTCTGATCTGTTTTTTTTTTCTCCAACTTTTGAAATTCAGAATGATCTCATTATTTGACTATGCTGTTACTGAATGCAAACTGTTTTCCAAACATTCTCCAATATTCTTTAAAATGGCTAAAACATTCGTTAATGGAATCATAAAGACACTCAAGAGCTGGCACGAGATTTCTTTCAGGTCCTTTGCTCAAAAGTCCTATAATTCCTGCCATTTACAGGCATCAGTGCAACAGACTGTTTAAAGCATTAGAGTCTGTCCATCTGAAATACTAACAACTGTTCTCAGATCAGAACTGGACTTTTACATGGTGATGTAGGTTAAAATGATATCTTTTCATAAAAATGTGCAGTCTGTGAGTTGTATGATGCACTACAGAATATACGAGGACAGTGTGAACAGGAAGTCATTTTCACTGGACTAGTATGCATGCATCAGTCACGACCTTCACGAGCTGTCTGAACTGAGACGTGTAAATCACATTTCATTTTCATTTAAAAACACAAATGGGGGGCCTGGTTAGTTGTGAGTTTGAATACAGGACGTGCTGAGTGACTCCAGCCAGGTCTCCTAAGCAACCAAATTGGCCCGGTTGCTAGGGAGGGTAGAGTCACATGGGGTAACTTCCACGTGGTCGTGATTAGTGGTTCTCTCTCTCAATGGGGCGTGTGGTAAGTTGTGCGTGGATCACGGAGAGTAGCATGAGCCTCCACATGCTGTGAGTCTCCGCGGTGTCATGCACAACGAGTCACGTGATAAGATGCACAGATTGACATCTCAGATGCGGAGGCAACTGAGACTTGTCCTCCTCCACCCGGATTGAGGTGAGTAACCGCAACACCACGAGGACCTACTAAGTAGTGGGAATTGGGCATTCCAAATTGGGAGAAAAGGGGATAAAAACAAAAAAACAAAACACAAATAGATTATTTTAGCTCTTTAGTAAATCTGTTGTCCTTGATAGTTTTGGGATAACAGGTGTATTTCTCAAGGTAGACAATGTTTCGGCTGCTCACATGTTCGACGAGCCAAACAGATAGTGTTTTAAATGCATGTACACTATATTGCCAAAAGTATTCGCTCATCTGCCTTTAGACGCATATGAACTTAAGTGACATCCCATTCTTAATCCATAGTGTTTAATATGACGTCGGTCCACCCTTTGCAGCTATAACAGCTTCAACTCTTCTGGGAAGGCTTTCCACAAGGTTTAGGAGTGTGTTTATTGGAATTTTTGACCATTCTTCCAGAAGCGCATTTGTGAGGTCAGACACTGATGTTGGACGAGAAGGCCTGGCTCACAGTCTTCGCTCTAATTCATCCCAAAGGTGCTCTATCGGGTTGAGGTCAGGACTCTGTGCAGGCCAGTCAAGTTCTTCCACACCAAACTCGCTCATCCATGTCTTTATGGACCTTGCTTTGTGCACTGGTGCGCAGTCATGTTGGAACAGGAAGGGGCCATCCCCAAACTGTTCCCACAAAGTTGGGAGCATGGAATTGTCCAAAATCTCTTGGTATGCTGAAGCATTCAGAGTTCCTTTCACTGGAACTAAGGGACCAAGCCCAGCTCCTGAAAAACAACCCCACACCATAATCCCCCCTCCACCAAACTTCACAGTTGGCACAATGCAGTCAGACAAGTACCGTTCTCCTGGCAACTGCCAAACCGAGACTCGTCCATCAGATTGCCAGATGGAGAAGCGTGATTCGTCACTCCAGAGAACATGTCTCCACTGCTCTAGAGTCCAGTGGCGGCGTGCTTTACACCACTGCATCCGACGCTTTGCATTGCACTTGGTGATGTATGGCTTGGATGCAGCTGCTCGGCCATGGAAACCCATTCCATGAAGCTCTCTACGCACTGTTCTTGAGCTAATCTGAAGGCCACATGAACTTTGGAGGTCTGTAGCGATTGACTCTGCAGAAAGTTGGCGACCTCTGCGCACTATGCGCCTCAGCATCCGCTGACCCCGCTCTGTCATTTTACGTGGCCTACCACTTCGTGGCTGAGTTGCTGTCATTCCCAATCGCTTCCACTTTGTTATAATACCACTGACAGTTGACTGTGGAATATTTAGTAGCGAGGAAATTTCACGACTGGACTTGTTGCACAGGTGGCATCCTATCACAGTACCACGCTGGAATTCACTGAGCTCCTGAGAGCGGCCCATTCTTTCACAAATGTTTGTAGAAGCAGTCTGCATGCCTAGGTGCTTCATTTTATACACCTGTGGCCATGGAAGTGATTGGAACACCTGAATTCAATTATTTGGATGGGTGAGTGAATACTTTTGGCAATATAGTGTATGAGCAGTTTCCTCAACTAGTGCAAACGATAACAAACAATCGGACAGATCTGAACATCTCAGGACACAAAGTATCTCCTGAGACACACTCGCTCCATCCCGGCTACATTAAACTGACTAATATGAGCAATAAGCTGATGTTGAACAAGCCTCTGAGCTCTTCCGTGTTGCATCCGTTGCCGAGTCTGAAATACTGGTCTCCCTCCTGTCCCACGCGTGATTCCCACTTCCGGCCGGTGGTGCAGCGTATCAGTGGTGGCTGGTAGGATGTGGCGCGCCTGTGCGGTCGATCTGGACTCGAGCCGTTGGTCGGTCTCTGGCCGTTATATAGAAGATCGTGTCCTTCAGAGTCTTGACCCATGCTGAAGAGCTCGTACTCGGTGTGCGGCAGACGGATGCCCAGCGCGGCACATCCAGAGGTGGAGGTCACGTCCTGTGAGACGCCCAGCTTCCAGGAACCCTCCGTGCCGCATTTATGCCCACTGAAGATGTTCAGGAGGGTCGTGGTTGCCACGTCCATGGGCGTCACCTTCATGTGGGTCACTAGAGGAGCACACACAGATCAGTGAGTCATTAGAAGGCCTGCTGGGAGTTTGTGAGTTTTAAGAATAGCGGTTTTCAATTAATGAGTGTAAGGTCTGTGATAAATATTACTTGAAAATAATTTTATTATACTGTAATCAGTGTTACCATGGGCCGGCTGCAACAAAGCCATTAACTTAAGACCGTGTCTGACAAATTGTCTGACTAACATGCCAGAGAGAGCCTGTTGCATAAAACAATCTCACAGCTGTCTTTAGTAAGACAGTCTAATTCACATTGGATTGTGGGAAAAGACATTGAACGACTTAAAATAATGGCCAACAATGGGCGCTCAACACAATTTCCCTTCGCTGAAAATATCTGCTTATTAGAGGAATACAATGCTTCCAAAATCAATTCTAATGAACAAATTTATAATTATATATTTAACCCAAATCAAAAAAGTTTTTTTTACCATTGTAGAAGTCAAAGTCTTCTACAAAGTCTCAGCTGAGGCCACGTCTACATTTATACGTTTTCGTTTGAAAATGCATCTTTTTCATCTAAGTTTTGGCCTTCCGTTCACACTGAGACTGTGTTTTTGAAAGCAAATAATGGAGTAAAAGTGGATACATTTAATAATGATATCTTTCTGTTACAGTGTGGAGAGGAAAAACAGATATCTGAAAAATATATGGTATTTGTTGTCATGTGACACAGTTAACTTTGATAACCTTTTTAAATGCCTTCAAATGCAACGGGAAGTTTACTCGGATTTGCTGTCCGGCGACAGAACACGAGGACAGTTGCGTTTCAGACGTACATGGAATGGCAATTTTTTTCAAATGACGATCAGTAAGGGGATCTAAGACATTTAATACGTTTCAGTGTGGACGAGAAACTATTGGAAAACACTTGAAAACAGTGCTCAGTGTGGACGGAGGGTGTTTCAGAAACACCTGAAGCCCCCACCAGCTAATCAGTCATTTTTCATGGCAACATGGAATGTAAACAAAAGTTAGCCTAGCTGTGTGGTGTCTTAATTTTGGTCAATGATTAGACCGATCTAAGACTAAAAGACCAACATTTTAGACAACTATCAAGTAAGAGTGGTCAAAAAACATTTTATGCAACAAGCCCCAGGAGTGCTTTTTTTGTTCTTAAACATTTTGCAATGCAGTGGCAAGAAAAAGTATGTGAACCCTTTGGAATTAGCTGGTTTTCTGCATTAATTGCTCATAAAATGTGATGTCATCTTTATCAAAGTCACAAGTATAGACATACACAATGTGCTTAATCTAACAACACACAAACAATTATAATCTTTCATGTCTTTATTGAACACATCACATTAAACAATCACAGTGCTTTTGGCAGCAATAACCTCAACCAATCGTTTCCGGGAGCTGCGGATTAGACCTGCACAATGTTCAGAAGGATTTCTGGAGCATTCTTCCTTACAGAACTGCTTCAGTTCAGACATATTCTTAGTATGTCTGGTGTGAACGGCTCTCTTGAGGTCATTCCACAGCATCTCTATTGGGTTAAGGTCTGGACTCTGACTGGGACACTCCAAAAGGAGGATTTTCTTTTTTTGAAGTCATTCTGTAGTGGATTTACTTTGATGTTTAGGGTCATTGTCCTGCTGCATCACCCAACTTCTACTGAGCTTCAGCTGGTGCACAGTCACCCTGACATTATCCTGTAGGATATCTTGATGTAGTGATGATGGCAAGCGGTCCAGTCCCTGAAGCAGCAAAGAAGCCCCAAATCATGATGCTCCCTCCACCGTACTTCACCGTTGGGATGATGTTTTCATGTTGGTATGCGGTGCCTTTTTTACACCATACATGGTGCTGCGTGTTCTTCCCAAACAATTCAACCTTAGTTTCATCAGTCCACAAAACATTTTCCCAGTAGCGTTGTGGAGTGTCAAGGTGGTCTTTGGCAAATGTCAGGTGTGTAGAAATGTTTTTGTTGGAAAGCAGCAGCATCCTTCATGATGTCCTGCCATGAACACCATACCTGTTTAATGTTTTCAGTATAGTAGACTCATGAACAGAGATGTTCACCAGTTCCAATGATTCCTTCAAGTCTTTATCTGTCACTCTAGGGCTCTTTTTTACCTCATTGAGCCAGAGAAGTCAAGTCTTGTGTCTTTTGTCACGAGCCCGAGCACAGTCTCAAGTCACTAAACATTTAATCTTATATATATATATATATATATATATATATATATATATATATATATATATTTAAAAATAATCTACTTAAGAATTATAAATGTGTAATCTTTGAAAAATCTGGGATACTAAAAGAATTCTACCTGAACTTGTAAAAATGTATTTTATTTACTTCATTTTATTTTATGATTTCACAGATGTAATTAACTTATTCTGTACATTTTTTTGTAATAAAGGTGCCGCAGTTTTTCTCATGGTCAGTTCAACAAGGCTCAGAACGTGCACACAAGCAATGCAATATGACATATGCAATGTAATATGATATCAATGATCACAATATTTTTTTCACATCATTCGATATCGATATTTATCACGATATATGCTGTACATTTCATACCATTAATGGTGGCAGAACTGCATTCCACATGTTTGTTAGACCTCAAGAATGAAGTAAACTTGTTTGTTTACAAGTAAACTCCATAGGGTAATCTATCTTTAAAGTACACTCAGTTTAGGATTTAATCCTATATAAAGTGTGTGACGTCGTTTTGATGAAATTTAGCCAATTTCATTATCTTCAGCTGATGTTTGACTCCACTGAAAGACTTTCTTGTGACGTTTCCCTGCGCAGCTCAGTATGTGGCGGTAACTGGATTGCCAACCGGCAAGAAACATCACCAGAAGAAAATGTTATTGCCTGTGACAGCGCTATGGATCATGACAAAACATTTAACTAATACTACATAAATAAACTGCAATGTTGATGTCGGAGTTGTTGTTGTGTTATGTCGACAATTGTTGTATTGCATTGTCAGTGCTGTCTTGTTCGGTATACAATGATATTAAATTAGCTGGATAGCTAGCTAATGGCTAGCAGCTACCAAGCCTGATTGGTTTCCATGACAGCAGAGCTGCCTGCTAATACTTCCTAACAGGCTGATTTCATGTCTGTGATTCAGTTAGCTAGTTGTGTGTCTTTGCGTTTTACATGTACCTGTTTCAATCGGCTACTATAGATGTAGAACATAGGCTAAATATCGAAAATTACTCAAAAGTTTATCATCGATCTCAAAAAGTTTTTTCCGGTTAATATCGATATCGTTTTATCGCCCAGCCATATCATTAGGTATAATTTTGACAAAAACTTGCCAGCTGTTTTAAGTCCACAAAAAACTGCACGTGCTGATTGCAAGACGCTAAAATATGGGACAAATCTCTCTCTCTCAGATGTAATAAAACCATACAAATAAAACACAAATTCTTCCTTTAAGATATTAATAGTTCAGGTTAAAAGTCTCTAGTCGTTTTTGAAACAGTCACGAGTCCTTTGTGTCGAGTCAAGTCTGAAGTCATTTTAGGTCGAGCCTGGAGTCAAATCTGAAGTCTATTAAAATGCGACTCAAGTCTGAGTCTCTAACTCGAGTCACCATCTCTGCATTGAGCATTCTGTGGTGTGCACTGACACATCTTGGCTGGACGGCAACTTCTAGGGAGAGTTCCTACCAGGGACGTGCCATCATTGACGCAGGCTAAGCAGTGCTTATACCAAACAGAAGAGTGAAAAGAAAAATGACACTATGAAATATTTAAATACAATTGTTAATATAAACTACTGTTTTCATTCAAATCCATCATCTTTCATCTCAGTTGAGCAGCAAACAGCTTTGGCGCCACCCTCAGGTATAAGCACTTTATGTTACGCTTTCTCTCATTCCATTGTTTACCGCCCTTTCATTCAACATGTTTACGCCCGCTACTACAAATGGCCAAGGTAAGCATGCTTACCTAAATGAGTAAGCCAATCAGAAGCTCCTTCCTTCAGTCAGGCTATCTAGATTTTTGTTTTGCATCAACACGTTCAAGTTCACGTAACTAATGCGTTATTAAGCGCTTAAATGGATATAGTGTAAGCATTGACGACCTACACGGATTTGGCAAAGTTTATTTCAATTAATAATCGAAACTTCAACAAGCGGGCCACTTTTACAACAAAGTGACGGAGATGTTCATTCGCAAGGAGAGACGCATGGATTTTGTGTTCAAGTGAAGGTACGTTTTTTTTTATTTTATTTTATCCCCTTTTCTCCCAATTTGGAATGCCCAATACCCACTACTTAGTAGGACCTCGTGGTGGCGCGGTTACTCACCTTAATCTCAGTTGCCTCCACTTCTGAGACCGTCAATCCGCGCATCTTATCACGTGACTCGTTGTGCATGACACTGCGGAGACTCACAGCATGTGGAGGCTCATGCTACTCTCCACGATCCACGCACAACTTACCACACGCCCCATTGAGAGCGAGAACCACTAATCGCGACCACGAGGAGGTTATCCCATGTGAGTCTACCCTCCCTAGCAACCGGGCCAATTTGGTTGCTTAGGAGACCTGGCTGGAGTCACTCAGCACACCCTGGATTCGAACTCGTGACTCCAGGTGTGATAGTCAGCGTCAATACTCGCTGAGATACCCAGTCACCTCTCAAGTGAAGGTAAGTTAATATATTTATTCAAAATCTGTGTTATTGATACTAGGTTATTGTTTCTGGTTAGTCTGAGGCTATGATTTGGTGATCCTTCTTGTGTTATGTCTGAATTATAGTTGTAACGTTAGGGCGCAGTGTCCGTTTAAAAATATATATTAAGGGATGACTGCCGTGTTTACATTACATTTGCCTTGTGCATTCAGGTTAAGATTGTTGTCTTTGGTGGTCAGATTAGTTAACTGCTGCTGTCCATTCCAGTGTTTCTGATCTGTGGAAAGAGTGACGTGTGAGGACTATGATGTTGAAAACAGTAACTGGCAATCTTTTTCTTTTTGTTATATGTCAAAATAAGCTCTTCTGGCACTGTGATTCATTGTATGATTTAATGGACATAAACATGCTCGGCTCAATATATGACAATCTTTGTGTGATATGAGCAATATTACAATCACCCGTATTATGTGCTTTGGGCACAGCATTTAATAATGTGTTTAAAAATCTTTGATGCTTGCCCAGTCTCAATGCCCACGGCACATGCCTGATACCCACAGTACTAAATCATCTCCATTTATAGAAAATTTATCTAACTGTGGACAGATGAATATCTAATCTCTTCAAGATAACTTTAACACTTTCCAGCTTTATGCAACAATTCTTTATCGTAGGTCTTCTGAGATCTCTTTTCTGTGAGGCATGGTCCATGTCAGCAGATGCTTCTTGTGAATGGCAAACTCAAAATGTTTGAGTGCTTTTTATAAGTCAAAGTAGCTCTAACCCACACCTCCAATCTCATTTCATTAATTGGATGCCAAGTTTGCCAACTCTTGACTCTAAGTAACTTTTGTTGACGTCATTAGCATAGGGGTTCATATACTTTTTCCAACCTATACTGTGAATGTTTGAATGATGTATTCAATATGTACAAGAACAATACAGTAATTTGTGTGTTATTAGTTGGAACAGATTGTGTTTGTTCATTATTTTATCTTAGATGAAGATCAAACCAGATTTTAAGACAAATTTATACAGAAATGCAGGTGATTCCAAAGGGTTCACATACTTTTTCTTGCCACTATATGTAGAGATTAATTAATGTAGTTATTAAATATTTTCATGTCAACAACAAAGCCACAAAAGGAACCGTTTTGCCTCATTTCTCAGTCCGAGGACTTGAACAGTGTTGAATCTCTGAATTGTCATCTGGTAATTGCAGTAATTCTGACAGGAAGGCCTTGTGTGAGTGTTTACATTTGAATATTCTGACAGTCAGTTTTGGCCTGTTTGAAAATTCCCACAATGTATTGTAAGTCTATGGGATTTTGGATCATTGGCTACAGGAAAACTGTTAGTCTGATCAGTTAGAAAAGTCATAGCAACCCGAGTCAGAACAGTCTAAATGTCTGTGCCAAATTTGGTGGATGTAGCTTGAAAGCTCTAGGAGGAGTTACAGTCAGAAAAGTTAACACCCTACATGAAAGGACCCCCTATGGTCTCCAAGACTTCATGCATACATTCAAGTAAAAAAAATCAAATCCAAATCAAGTCATCAAGTTGGGGGTGGTACACAGCCTTACTGTTTTTAGAGGCAATGTTCAGGGAATTCTGTGGCTGTAGAGTCTGTGCAGGACTGTTTGCCGACAAACAAATCAAAACTCGAGAAATCCCATCAGTGAACGTGTGTAGACTGACATTCAGTTACAAGAGTCCGATCACTGACCTGTGAATGTGAACTCTATGCCACCCATGACTGTGTTTGAAGGAACTCCTCGGCTGTATTGTCCGCTGACTGTGATGCCGAAGGTCGGATGTCGGCAGACGGGATCAGAGAAATGCATGTACTGTCCTTCCCAGATGTTCCTGTCCTCGTGGAATGTCAGATGTCGGGTGAGGAAGAGGACCCCCTGGCGCACTTCGCACCGTGTGCTCACCCAGTTTCCATGGAGACGCACAGGACGGTTCCTCTGGGATGGCAAGACAGGTGGATGATGAAGATCGGCCAAAGCGATAATTCGACAGATTCCACAGCGCTGCTCATCGAGCTGACAGAAAGAAGATAATACAGATTATTTTAGATGAGTCTATTTTCAGGCAAACCATGAGAGAATGAACACCAAAATCCTCTTTGAAAACCTTGCCATCTCCCTGCCAGCTAAAACCAGTTTCAGATGGTTTTACATTGTTTCTTACTGGTCCAAGCCAGTCTAAATGGTTGATCAGCTGGTGAACCTGGTTTTAACTTTATACCCAGATAGCAAAATGTTCTTGGCCCAGATCTGGCTGCATTCCACCTGCGAGTTTGGCCCACATACAGTGTGGAATTACAGTCCAAAATTGGCCCAAAAGCCACTTACCGAATGTAAGCTGAATCCTCCCCAGAAAGAGGCCAAAACTCACGCAGCCATAACTGGACCACAACTGTGCCAGAATCCCCAGACATAAGCCAGAAAACAGCCAAACAATTTACCGCTGCCGCACCAGAACTGGCCACAACTTATCCCGTCCATCCCCAGAAAGCAGCCGTAACTGAACCACAGTTAAGCCAAAATCCTCAGATGTCAGCCAGATAACAGCCTTAACATTACCAAGCCCCATATGTATGTAATATTCTCATGATTTGTCAAATAAATAGCAAAAAGCAGAGGTGTAGAATTTTTCTTAAATTTGTCTTTTTATTTATTTTTATAGAGATGTCATTCATTTGCAGCATAATTGCAACCCTCATGGAAAAAATACACAAACTCAAATCTTTACATAAGAGTGAAAATATGTAAAGGATAAAAAAGCTGCAGAAAGACAATATAACAAAAGCAAGCAATAAATGTAAAAATTGTTCAACATTAAAAAATAAAACCATATCTAAAGAAAATTGTAAAATATGCAAATGTAAACTATGAAATGGATACATTAATATTACAAAAGCAAGCAATAAACATACAAATGATGAACAATCAAATAAGCTGCAAAAGACAATAGAACTGAAACAAACAATGAGTGTAAAAATTATAAATAAAAAAAGTTTGGAAAAAAGAAATGTTAAACTGAACTGTTAAAAATAAAAGCAACCTAAAAATAAAAGAAACAAGTTCATAAGCTATCATTCAAAATTACAGTTTTGATATTAGAGTTTTCCCATATATGCTCACATGCTGTTTATTGTAGAGTGCTTATCTTCGGTCTCCTTGTTTACATATACATTTATTCATCTAGCAGAGAAAAGAGACTTACAAATTAAGAAAACAGCAAAAGTGATTCATCCTAATGAGGCATGAGAAGTGCTGCAATACAAAGTTTCAAATTGCTCAGAGAAGTACAAGTAGGGAGGAAGCAGAGAGACCGTGTTGTTTTTTAGGTAGAAGCAAGACAGTTTGTGCATTAGTGGGATTGGGTCAAGTGCTCACAAAAGAGATGCATCTTCAGATGTTTCTTGAAAGTCCGAAAAAGTGATTTTGTGCCTCTGTGAGATGGCACCACTTTGGATTTTGTCTAACAACCTAGGAGAAGAGCATACAAGATTAGTGAAAATACAGATACATTTAATTGTACAGCAGATGAAATCTAACTCTGAATAAAGAAGGTCTTTAGCACATTCCAAGGACTGGTCGCCCATCACAACAAAAGACTAGAACTTTCTATTTGAACAAGCTCATGTCAAGAAGGGTCTTGATTTAAGGTTCATTTCCAAAAATAATTACAACAAATGCACTTACCAATCACACACCTCTTAAGATCCAGGCTTCTTCCTATTCACACCTCTCCAGTTGAACATTTTTGCTAAATCTTTTTGTATGGTCTGTTTCATTATTCTCCAGACTGTGTCCTTTATGTCAATGCCACCCAACGACCCCAAGTACCTGAAGTTTTGCAAAAACATGCAGTCAATATTAAGCCAACAATACTGCCGCATTCCTAGCACTAGCACAAAACTTGCCAGATTTGATAGTCAATCCAAAATTCACCACCCACCACCATTCTTGTTTCTGGACTGGATCAATGCGAAGTCCTCAATGGTAAGACACTTTGCTCTAAACGATTAACAGCTGTGATCTCTGATGTTATTTGACTACTGATCTTCCACAACACATTGGTTCCTCCTTTGCTTCATCATTATTTCCAGTTTTGCTATCTCATGTAGCAGTGCTGAAACATTTAACACAGTAATAAGGTTAATATACCACTGTTTCTGGTATAGGACTAATACTGAACATATGATGGCAACTGAATGCGCTATGAAACTAGCAAAAACAATCGTACATCTTGAGAATGGACCACAGCATCAGGTCTAAGCAGGAACTCAGCTCACAACAGAACTTAGTTGCCTCATGGATGGTGTTGAAGTTGCATCTGAACCGCTTCTTTTGAATGCTTTTGTTATTTGAGGGAGTTGAGGTAACACTTTTGTGGAACGTAGACCTCCCCATCACACTAATTCATCAAGCAAGCGCCAGCTTCGTCTTTGGGAAGGTAAACACACAAAACAAGTTATTCAAAAACAACAACACAACCTTATTGAAGACATACAATACTAATCTCTGCAACTTAAGATACAAAATAAACATTTTGCTCATGTAAACATGAATTAGATACAAGATGTCACCGCAGATGGCTGCTTTGGTGTGGAGCTCTCTAGCGTTTGTTACTTTTGTTTGTTTGTCATGTTTTTTGTCACTCTTTCCCGATCAGTTTCACCAGGGATGAACTAATGAATATTCGGCAGAGCATACCTGATCATTTTTTGCCAGTGTTTGATTATTCAGTGGCGTGGCGTGCTTGTGAAACTTCGTTAACGTGGCTTTAGGTCTCCGCTGCAGAGTATTCATCTGGCGAATGTCCTCTCCCTCGCCAACAAAACGGAAAAACTGCTTCTGCTCACTCAAACAAAAAAGGACTTTTCTAACTCTGCTGCTCTGTGCTTCACGGAAACCTGGCTGAATGAAGCCATCCCGGACAGCGTGTTACATCTGCCGGGCTTCTGGCTGTTCAGAGCATATTGTGATGTGGAATCATCGGGGAAAACGGGAGGCGGAGGAACAAGCTTTTACATCAACGAAAGTTGGTGTACTGATGTAACAGCGTTGAAGAAGATGTGCTGTCCTAATTTAGAAGCGCTCTTCATCATCTGTAAGCCTTCCTACTCGCCGCGGGAGTTTTCCTCGTTTATTCTAGTGAGTGTTTATATCCCGCCACAAGCGTGCGTGAACGCAGCGTTGCAATAGCTGGCTGATCACATCACAGACACGGAGCAAAAACACCCGGACTCTCTTATCATTATTCTGGTAGATTTTAATAAAGCTAACCTCACCTGTGAACTGCCAAAATACAACCAACACATCACATGCCCCACCAGAGAATGAAATATAGTGGATCATTGTTACACAACAATAAAGGATGCATATCACCCGAGCAGCTTTGGGACTCTCTGATCACTGTCTGGTTCATCTTCTTCCAACCTACAGACAAAAACTTAAATCTGCTAAGCCTGTAGTAAGGACTGTAAAGAGATGGACCAATGAAGCAGAGCTGGAACTACAAGCCTGCTTTGACTGCACTGATTGGAGTGTTTTTGAGGCTGCTGCCACAGACCTGGATGAGCTCACAGATACTGTAACATCATATATCAGTTTCTGTGAGGATATGTGCATCCCTACTAGGACATTTTTATCATTCAATAATGATTAACCATGGTATAATCAATGATCTAACAGCTTCATCATGCCAAAGAGGATGCGTACAGAAGTGGGGATAAAATATTGTACAACCAGGCCAGGAACACACTGACTAAGGAAATCAGAGTGGCTAAAAGAAGCTACTCTGAAAAGCTGAAAAAATTGTTTTCAGCCAACGACCCTGCATCTGTGTGGAAAGGCCTGAAAAGCATCACCAAATATAAGACACCACACCCTCGCTCTGTAGAAAGTCAACAAATGGCTGATGAACACAATGTGTTTTACTGCAGGTCTGAAAAGCCCAGTCTCGCACCCCTCTCCCACTCTGATCTTCACTTCACACACACACCACCACCTCCTGCAACCCCCCCTCCTGCTAATCAACCTGCACTTCTGATCTGTGAGGAGGATGTGTGCCGTGTCTTTTGAAAAAAAAAAAGACTAGGAAAGCTTCAGGCCCAGATGATGTTTCACCTGTCTGTCTGAAAGTCTGCGCTGACCAACTTGCCCTCATCTTCACACAGATCTTCAATAGATTACTGGAGCAGTGTGAAGTTCCCTGCTGCTTCAAATGCTCCACCATCATTCCAGTCCCCAAAAAAAACCAAAACCACAGGACTTAATGACTACAGATCTGTCGCTCTCACATCTGTGGTCATGAAGTCATTTGAGAGACTGGTTTTGGCCCACCTGAAGGACATCACTGGACCCCTGCTGGACCCCCTTCAGTTTGCATACCGAGCAAACAGGTCTGTGGATGATGCTGTCAACATGGGACTGCATTATATCCTGCAACACCTCGACAGACATGGGACTTATGCAAGGATTTTATTTGTGGACTTCAGTTCAGCCTTCAATACCATCATGTCTGATCTTCTCTCAACCAAACTGACCCAGCTCTCCGTGCCCACCCCAATCTGTCGATGGATCACCAGCTTTCTGACCGATAGGCAGCAGCTAGTGAGACTGGGGAAACTCACATCCGGGCCCCTCACTATTAGCACTGGTGATCCTCAGGGATGCATTCTCTCTCCACTGCTCTTCTCTCTGTACACAAATGACTGCACTGCAAAGGACCCCTCTGTCAAGCTCCTGAAGTTTGCAGATGACACCACGGCCATCGGCCTCATCCGCGATGGTGATGAGTCTGCATACAGATGAGAGGTTGATCAGCTGGCTGTCTGGTGCGGTCACATCATTCACCTTGAGATGAACATGCTCAAAACAGTGGAGATGATAGTGGACTTCAGGAGAAATCCCCCCCGCACTCCCCCCCTCACCATCCTGAACAGCACTGTGGCAGCAGTGGAGTCATTCACGTTCCTGGGTTCTACTATCTCTCATTACCTGAATTGGGACACCCACATAGACTCCACTGTGAAGAAGGCTCAGCAGAGGTTGTACTTCCTTCACCAGCTGAGGAAGTTCACCCTGCCACAGGAGTGGCATCATTGAGTCTGTCCTGTGTACATCTATAACTGTCTGGTTTGGTTCAGCCTCCAAATCAGAACGAAGGAAACTACAACAAACAGGCAAGACTGCTGAGAGGATTATTGGTGCCCCCCTGCCCACCTTCCATGACCTGTACATCTCCAGAGTGAGGAAACGTGCAGGTAGAATCACTCTGGACCCCACACACCCTGCCCACCCCTTCTTTGAACTGTTGCCCTATGGCCGGCGCAACAGATCCAGGCACAAGAACAGTTTTTACCCTCAGGCCATTTTCCACATGAACAATTAAACTGCCTTCAGGACTCCCATAGTACAATAATGTATAAATATCTCATGTACATATGTAAATTCACTCATTTAATTCAATAACTGTACATACATTGCATATGCCATTCTATGTTATATATCCTATTTTCTTGTATGTCTATTACCTTGTTTTATATTCTGTGCATTTGTTTCTCCTATCACCCCAAAAAATTCCTTGTGTACGTGAGCATTCTTGGCAATGAAGCTCATTCTGATTCTAATTAATTGTGAATATTTTAGTTCTAATCTATGGGCAATAAACATCTCTTATGTTATGCCTCATCTATTGAAGCATTTACTTTACAAATCAATGAGAAATGTGTATGCCCTTAAATTTTAATGTGTCTAATTAACTCATGGTAAATGGTCTGCACTTATATAGTGCCTTTTTAACCTTAGCGGTTCTACAAAGCACTTTACACTGTCTCATTCACACACACACTCACACACCAATGACAGCAGAACTGCCATGCAAGGCGCTAGCCTGCCATTGGGAGCAACTTGGGGTTGTGTCTTGCCCAAGGACACTTCAGCCTGTGGAGCCATGTGGGCCAGGAATCGAACCGCTAACCCTGTGATTAGTGGACAACCTGCTCTACCACCTGAGCTACAGCTGCCCCATCATACACAATTTTACTTGGTTTTCCTTTTTAGTGGCATCAACGAATCCATCTGTGCCTCAGACTGAAGATCTGACTTAATTCACTATAACAGTCTGTGAATGACAGAATTGAAAAATCAAATACATGCTATGATGTTAATTTTTTTTTATTAATGTTTATAGTTACTATTAACATTGGTTAATAGTGGTCGCTCCACACAAACTTCATCTCTGATGTAGATGATCAATAGTTTGTCCGCCTATAACATGCATTGAGAACGGCACCGGAAAGCATTTTACCAGATGTTGAATGAGCCTATAAACAAACACTCAAACACAGACTTCCTGGAGCGCCGCACTTTCAAAGTAACCCTAACCCTAACCCATATCTTTAGTTCCATTCTCTTTTATAAATGACTAAATCACTATTAATAATGCTCGAGTTAAAAGACAATCAGATATAGACTTTCAAGTGACAAAAGCATTCAAACATGTATAGCTCAATCTTACCTAGTGATGGGAAACACCTTTTGTTGTAAATGTTTGTTTTTTAGTGTTTCACTGTCCTGTTCTTCTTCAAGCAGAAATCAGTTTCATCTTTAAAGAAGAAAAACACATGATAAAATATATCATTATATCAATTTCTGTCACCTGATATGAAGCATTTGAAACATCACGGCCACAGAGCGCAATTACAGCTCTTAATAATTACAGTTACTTTTACTAAGGAAATAATTACACTAATATTAAAATACATATATGTTTATGCGACCCAAAGTTTCAGAAATGCTTATCTAAAGAAATTTACTTCAGGCTTCAATGAGGAATGTGCATGCTCAGTTTTATAAACTGTCTAATAGCACTATTATAAAGTGCATCAGGCCATCCTATCAGTATTAATTACAGTGTTTGTAAATGTGTAGTTAAAAGACTGGATGAACGGCATGTGTAAATTGAGAAATACAGATAAACAGCTCACCTTATGTAAGCTCCGTTCAGAGCTCCGTTGAGTCCATCTGTTTGTAGGATGCGGTGATAAACATTTTATATCACAACGGTTGATTTCGCTGTTTGTCCAGAAGATAGTCCATCCAAAGTCCATTGATATGTGTCCATGAAATAATCTACATTCTCAAGTTTAGGCATCCTAAACTACCGGCCGCCATTTCTCAGTTTTAAATTGACCTATGTCATGCGAAAAGTTAGCTGTGATTGGTTCAACACTTCTTCTGGCGTTTTATTGGCGGTTGGCAAACCAACGTAAAATATGCATTTCCGGCACCTACAGGAGTGAAAAAATCGTTTGAAAGAGGCAAAAAGATAGAATTAAATTATTAAAAATTATATATATCCTAAATCCAATCCAGTCCAGTCTATTTCTAATAATTAAACAACTCATTATATATTCTTGATTGCTTTGGGCCATTACTTAAAAGGACCTGGAGTGAAGTATTGTGGATTCACATTGATCTTAGTGCCTCAAATTGTCGAAATCTTTCTCTTTTATATGCAACACAGTTTAGAAGTACATGCTCTACTGTCTCTGGTCGACTACAGTTTCCACAGTCACTAGACTCTTGCTTTACAATTATGTACAAATTATAATTTAAGACAGAATTTCCAATATGCAGTCAAGGTATAATAACGTCTTTTCGTCTGTTGCCATATATTTTTTTTTCTCCCCTTTTCTGCCCAATATGGAATGCCCAATTCCCAATGTGCTCTAAGTCCTCGGGGTGGCGTAGTGACTTGCCTCAATCCGGGTGGCGGAGGACGAATCTCAGTTGCCTCCGCGTCTGAGACCGTCAATCCACACATCTTATCACGTGGCTTGTTGAGCGCATTACTATGGAGACATAGCGCGTGTGGAGGCTTCACGCCCCACCGAGAACAAACCACATTATAGCGACCACGAGGAGGTTACCCCATGTGACTCTACCCTCCCTAGCAACCGAGCCAATTTGGTTGCTAAGGAGACCTGTCTGGAGTCACTCAGCATGCCCTGGATTTGAACTCGTGACTCCAGGGGTGTTAGTCAGCGTCAATACTCGCTGAGATACCCAGACCCCTGTTGCCATATTTAACCCTCTCAGCACCAACCTGCTTTTGAATATTATACAGATGTCTCCCTCTTGATTCTTTATCCCAGAACAGCTGACAAATACAAAAGTGTTTCATTCTCATTACTTATGAAATATGATTATTTACTCCACCGTACTGTCAAACATATGGTCAAAACATTATACAGATTGGAAAGTTCTCAAGTAGAAGTATTGTTTTACATACCAGATATATAGTGAACAAGACCCGGGAAAGAAGTTGTAAACACATCTGTTTATAAGTTGTAAACAGATGTGTCTTTTGTTGAGTTTTTGCTTGTTCATGAAATAAACAGAATATAACTCCAAATACCATGTGACACAATCACTGATCAGTGGATACATACGATGCATAGATAAAATAATCTTGGAAAAAATGCGCTGCTACCTCAGATTATTTCTTGTCATGCTGGTGGGCGGTCTCTGGTAACAAAGCGGACCAATCACAGCTGTTGTGATCTGTGTCGACACGATGCGCAGTTACATTTTTGAAGAAGTGCATGTAGCTACTCGTATCCTATGGTGTAGGTTTTACACAGAAGTATAAATCGGCCTTAAGTGCCATCCCCTAAACAGACTCTGTAGGACTTCATACTCGTCTTGTCTTGATGTTGACTGGCATGTTTGTTAGTGCTGATAATGAGTCTGTATATACTGTATTGCTGTACTCATTGTTGTATTTTTACCCATTCAAGAGCTAGAAGAATGACACTTCTGTAGTGAATACTGATATATGATCAGCTGTCCATTTTGCAATTTTAACTGTGGGATAAAAACAGTGGCCACTGTACATCCAGAATCTGTGTCTTTAGAACCATCTGTATATATCTACATATATTGTTGAACCAATATTTCTAGAAAGGCATCTTTGTTATAAATTTCATCATGTAGCTGGAGATCAATTGATGCCATTGAAAGGTTGAACATGATCAGCTGATTCTCGTCTTTTGTAAACACAGACTCAAGCCAGCCAGAAATAAGCCAAGTCTTCTTGTGTTTATCCACACTCATGCCACAATTCAGCCGACAGCATGTCTTTTTCTTTATTTGGCAAACCAGACTCAGCCCAGATCTCAGCCGATTTTGGTTGACCAGACTCAAGCCAATGTTCAGCCAAATTAATGTCTGTCTTTGCTTTGTTTCTTTTGGTTGACCGGACTCACACCAGACTTCAGCCAAATGCTATTTCAACCAAAGGTGTTAAAATTTCACTGCCAGAACCGAACCAGCAGTGCCATAAATAAGCCGGATTTGGCCCAGATCTTCTTGCTATCTGGGTAAGCCCTTTAGGCTTTAAGGACCCAACAAAAACCAGCATGACCAGCTAGATTGAAAGAAAAACGAAATTGAAGAAATTATATTAGGATCAAGTTCAGAGAAATCTCATTCGACAACACTGCTGACAAAACACACCAAATAAGCGCAAATAATACCCTTTTCAGTTATTACTGTTTGATATTATACCTTTTAGACCATAAGTATGGAAGGACATCAAATCAACTTTGGGCTGTTTCCCAACATGTCAAGCGTACCTGGCAACGTTTTTTGTGTTGATACTACAAAGTAATCAAAAGTTAGAGCATTTGGAACGCTAGTTTACTTTAAGTGTCCCAAAACCTCTCCAGCAAGTATTCAGGTGTTTTATTGAACATTAAAATGGAATAACTGAAAACTATAGATGCAAATATCTAAAAATATATGTTTTTTAACACTCTTGACATCCAATAAAGATGATCTGATACATCTTTGTTGCGAAGGATTGTGTTTCAGTGAATCGTTCCCAGAGAAACTGTCGCTATTAAGGTGCCATTAGCGATAGCCACCATAGCTGTCACCAGGGCCGCCGATAAGGGGGTACAAATGGATCTGTTGTCTCGGGCTTGAGTGGGGCCTGGAGTAGAGGGGGTGGTCCACAGAAAGGCTATTCCATATTGCAGAGCGCATCTAAACGCGTTCAGCGGGAGACGCAGATATAAACATGGAGACAGCGTGTAATGGTGAATGCAGTCTGGGTAGCGCACGATGATGGGATAACAGACAATGGACTGGAGGGGGGCCCGCTAAACACATTTTGTACCAGACCCAAGAATTCCTACCTGCAGCCCTGGCTGTCAAGACACTCTTTGTGGAGTATTTCAGGATCTACTCATCGTATTACGTGGAGTGTGGGCTTGTTTGACTCATGATCTCCTGCTGTAAGTTGTGCTATGCCATTTTCTATATAAGTGTAGTATCGTCCCAAATGGAACAATTAACGTTTTTTTTTACTACACGGAAGCATTCGCCGTTTAACAGCTGACGGAAGTGACGTTTCAAGTGCATGTGATGTGTTGCTGCTAGCTTTAGCACGTTAGCCAATCAGTTCAACACTTGTTGTATTTCAAACAATGTACATATTCACGCATCTTGGGGTGATGGTAAAGCATTCAACTCACATTTGTAGGGTACCCTAACCCTAACCCACTGAAGTTTTGCTAGCTGCTACGTTCTTCATTATTTACAATTGTTTTGTCAGACCAGCAGCGCAGCCGAGTAACTCCGCCCCTTCCGCTATCTACGGCAAGCCACACGTGCTGAGTGCATGAAGTGTCCAACATTCCACACTCCGTTTTGACGGTTGAAAAAGTGCATCATCCGGGTACTTAAAGTACACTTCTTTTTGCTGCATTTTCAGTGTAAACGTACTACTCGCACTACTTACACTACAAAATGGCATAGAATAGTGCAGAAGTGTGAGGTTTGGGACGCACCTAAGATGAGAACACGCTCTTGCGTTAAAACACAGTTTGATGGAGGGAAATTCCGAACGCAGGGATCTCAAGATGTTAACTAATTAACATTAACTAAGATTAATAAATGCTGTAAAAGTATTGTTCATTGTTAGTTCATGTTAACTAATGTTGTTAAAGGTGCTGTAAGTGATTTCAGCTGTTCTACTTCCACGAGATTGAGCCATTGGATTAGCCACGCCCCATTTTTCCAAAACCACACCCCTCCAAAGATCCCAAATGAGCTTAATTGAGACCGGCATCGTGCAGAAACGGTTGTTAAAAACAACAGCAGTGAAATAGTGCCCTCAGCTGACAACTGTTATGAACAACATGGCATAAAAATGGCATTAAGCCTCAATAATTCGCTGCAATTAAAATACTATGAGAACACGCAAAATGACTGACAGGCAGAAAGAGTCATTGTCTGCAGACACATTTTTGTTTCCTTCTTACAGAGTCTAGAGCTGTTACAGAGACCGGTGAGATATCTCACAACACTTACTTCAGTAATCTTTCAACAAGTAGGAAAATTTTTTTCTTTCCTTGAGAGAAAAAAACAAAACAAAAAAACGCTTAAAGCACCTTTAACTAATGTTAACAAATGAAACCTTTTTGTTTAGTGTTACCATATTTTTTAATGCTTTACTCGTGTGCCACAATAATGTAATGCATTTTAGTTATCTGTATTATATATATATATATATACAGGTGCATCTCAATAAATTAGAATGTCGTGGAAAAGTTCATTTATTTCAGTAATTCAACTCAAATTGTGAAACTCGTGTATTAAATAAATTCAGTGCACACAGACTGAAGTAGTTTAAGTCTTTGGTTCTTTTAATTGTGATGATTTTGGCTCACATTTAACAAAAACCCACCAATCCACTATCTCAAAAAATTAGGATACATCATAAGACCAATAAAAAAAACATTTTTAGTGAATTGTTGGCCTTCTGGAAAGTATGTTCATTTACTGTATATATACTCAATACTTGGTAGGGGCTCCTTTTGCTTTAATTACTGCCTCAATTCAGCGTGGCATGGAGGTGATCAGTTTGTGGCACTGCTGAGGTGGTATGGAAGCCCAGGTTTCTTTGACAGTGCCCTTCAGCTCATCTGCATTTTTTGGTCTCTTGTTTCTCATTTTCCTCTTGACAATACCCCATAGATTCTCTATGGGGTTCAGGTCTGGTGAGTTTGCTGGCCAGTCAAGCACACCAACACCATGGTCATTTAACCAACTTTTGGTGCTTTTGGCAGTGTGGGAAGGTGCCAAATCCTGCTGGAAAATGAAATCAGCATCTTTAAAAAGCTGGTCAGCAGAAGGAAGCATGAAGTGCTCCAAAATTTCTTGGCAAACGGGTGCAGTGACTTTGGTTTTCAAAAAACACAATGGACCAACACCAGCAGATGACATTGCACCCCAAATCATCACAAACTGTGGAAACTTAACACTGGACTTCAAGCAACTTGGGCTATGAGCTTCTCCACCCTTCCTCCAGACTCTAGGACCTTGGTTTCCAAATGAAATACAAAACTTGCTCTCATCTGAAAAGAGGACTTTGGACCACTGGGCAACAGTCCAGTTCTTCTTCTCCTTAGCCCAGGTAAGACGCCTCTGACGTTGTCTGTGGTTCAGGAGTGGCTTAACAAGAGGAATACGACAACTGTAGCCAAATTCCTTGACACGTCTGTGTGTGGTGGCTCTTGATGCCTTGACCCCAGCCTCAGTCCATTCCTTGTGAAGTTCACCCAAATTCTTGAATTGATTTTGCTTGACAATCCTCATAAGGCTGCGGTTCTCTCGGTTGGTTGTGCATCTTCTTCTTCCACACTTTTTCCTTCCACTCAACTTTCTGTTAACATGCTTGGATACAGCACTCTGTGAACAGCCAGCTTCTTTGGCAATGAATGTTTGTGGCTTACCCTCCTTGTGAAGGGTGTCAGTGATTGTCTTCTGGACAACTGTCAGATCAGCAGTCTTCCCCATGATTGTGTAGCCTAGTGAACCAAACTGAGAGACCATTTTGAAGGCTCAGGAAACCTTTGCAGGTGTTTTGAGTTGATTAGCTGATTGGCATGTCACCATATTCTAATTTTTTGAGATAGTGAATTGGTGGGTTTTTGTTAAATGTGAGCCAGAATCATCACAATTAAAAGAACCAAAGACTTAAACTACTTCAGTCTGTGTGCATTGAATTTATTTAATACACGAGTTTCACAATTTGAGTTGAATTACTGAAATAAATGAACTTTTCCACGACATTCTAATTTATTGAGATGCACCTGTATATATATATATATATATATATATATATTTATAATTATTTAAATATAACTATTTATAATTATTTAATAATTATATATTGAATTATTGTTATTTGAGGGGCTAAGCAAATATTTATATATGCGATAAATTGCGATTAATTCGATTAAAAATGTTAATCGATCGACAGCCCTATATATTATTCATGTGGATTTCATATGGAAATACTCACTGTAGTTTGGTAATTTGCTCGTTGTATTCTACTAATCAAGACCATTTCAAAGATATATAACACATGGCTATGTGATCTGTTTTACTGGTTACAAATATAATTTTTGCGATTGCAAATTTGCAAATGGAACAGTTCTAATTTGTCAGCAAATTTAAAAGCAGTATTTTAGAATTGGTCTGATCAGCTATATTCATTGTAAAGATAAGAGTCAACGCTTTAAAACAACACCTATTTTGTGCAGATCAAGCAACTGGCTGTTGAGTAATACCATATTAACTTTTTTTTTTCGTGATCAGCACCACGAAAGAGGGAGCACAAGGGTGCTTTTCACAGATATTAAAATAAATTTAGGATATTATAGAAATTGTTTGTCATTCTTATCTGGTTTACTTAGCCAATGTTTTTGTTTTATTGGTTTATTTTGCTGTGGTAGCTCTGTGAAATAACGGAAATAATTTGGCAAAGTGATATGGAGCCGTTATGTGGTCAAGAACTGGAACTACTTCATAGGCGTGCGTTTACTGAAAAATAATTGTACACCTTAGAACGTCCGTCAGCCAATCAGAATCGTGCGTTTAACAGCCCCGTGGTATTAAAGTCAATTATTAGATTTTCCAAACAACATGTTTTATTTATATTATCACGCTTACTATTTTCTCATGTTAAAAATGGATCTTTAAATAAACATTTTTACAGCTACTGTTATATTTTAGTAATATTATTGCAATATTTAGGGGTTCTTGGGATCAAAAAGTATTCTAAATACTTTTTAAACTTTATTTTAACTAGTCTGAATCTCGCCTTTTCTAATCCAAAAGTATTGTGTCTCGGGGTCAAAAACATACTATTTTTACTTGGAAACAATGGATTGAGTTATTGCACGAAGTCTCCTCAATTATTACACCTCCATTCATTCATGTTTCTGTGATGTAAACATTGATTCAGTTAGGGGAAGTAGATCTGTTTTACACTGAGCAGCGATGCATGATAACTCAGAAATACTCAATAAAATACACCAAATTAATACTTTTATACCATATAACAGCCTTTAGAGTCATGCAGGAGAACATAATGAAACAGGAAATTGATTATCAGAAGAAACAAGGACAGTTGTGGATCATAATTCTTGGAATTATGGAAACTGCGTTGTGTCGTCAGGTTAAAAGACTTCCCTGGGTTTTATAATAAACTCAGACCTTTGCGTAATCAGATTATAGAGTCGGTTTCTCTGTGCGCTGTGATTTAATCTCAATCAATCAGAGAAGCTTGTGGGATGGCGGGTCGTTCGCACACGGGACACGTGTTCATAGCGCTTGACTTTAGATCAGTTGCTTACTTCAGTCAGGCTGCTCATCAATTATTCAGCCTTGAACTAGAATTCATTAACATTGCATTACGCGTTTCACATCGGCTTTTAGCTGCGGTGAGAGTTAGGGTTAACCTGAACACTAACCTCATGTGCTCACATGAAATAAATAAATCCATCAGAAAAGGCTAAAGCCTTAGGTACACGCCGAGCTGGAATCCACACCACTTCCCTTTGCAAACACTATTTCTACATTCCCTTTGAAGCAGATGGGAGATCAGCCGTGTGGACATGTCCCGACACGCCTCAAATCACACCATTTACACGACAGATGAGAAATCATGAGAAATGCATCCATCTCTGTAATACCGAAGTGAAATTACAGTGGAGGCTTTCAATGAGTATGTCACGCTCACAGCGGGCAGGAGAAGACGAAGACATCTCGCATGAATTAATTACAGCCAATGTCACATCCCAAATTAAGGACAATGTTATGTATTATAAAGCCTTTAACTTCAGCAAACATGACACATGATGCATTAATCATTCCTCCGTCATGTATTTTTAAAGTTTGGTGAGGTTTTATTTGAAGTTACCCTGAAGTGTAACACGTCTGTGCATCTCAACTGTGTCTGTCATCAGATAACTATTTTATTTTATATATTTAACTCTTAAAAATGCAGTTCATTTTCAACCACACACATCAGCTTTGATGGTAACTATGTACACCTATAGTCAAATGTTTGGACACACCTCATTCTTTATTATTATTATTTAAAAGAAGTAATAACACAAATTACACAATATGAAATTATGTAGTGGTCAAATGTATATTAAGCTAGTTAAGATTTGTTTATCTGCTCCAAATCATCCATTAAAAACAAAAAACTACAATTTTTGGTTTGTAAAATGTTATATTTGTCTACAAAACCAATTGTAACCATTTAACCATTACGCCTTTACATCAAAAGGTTTTTAAGATTATGAGAAACTTAAATCCAAATCTTTGAGCATAATTTAGATTGTTTTAGTAAAAGTATGTGGAAGGAAATGTGATTCTCCTGCAGCATTTCATTGTTTATCTCTATCAGTATTAATATTGATTTCCTGATTTGATTCCAATTCACAAGCTCTTGATGTGGTTCTGATTAGATTCAGTTCTGATTCATTTGGGCATATTTCAATTATAATGTCCATTTTCCTTACATATGAAAAAATGATTTCCCTGCTAATGCTGTTAATTATACAAGGGACCTTTTAACTTGCTACATTACAAAATATTAATTTTACCAATTTTATTTTATATATAGTTTTTCATAATTTGTCACATTTGAGCTTTTTAAAAATGTAAAGTTTCCATGTATTTCATCAATAAATATATTGTCTTGAAATTGCATATATACATATACTGTACACTGATAAGCCAAAACATTATGACCACTCACAGGTGAAGCGAATAACGATGATCATCTCCTAACAAGGCCACATGTCAAGGTCTGTGTAGATTAGATGGTGAGCAAACAATCAGTTCTCGTAGCGTGTTGAATGCAGGAGAAATGGGCAGGAGTAAAGACCTGAGTGACTTTGACAAGGGGCAAATTGTTACGGCCAGACGACTGGGTCAGAGCATCTCTGAAACGGCTTGTGGGGTGCTCCCGGTCAGCAGTGGTGCGTACCTACCGACAGGGGTCTGAGGAGGGACAAACCACAAACCGGTGACAGGGTGTTGGGCACCCAAGGCTCATCGATGCACGAGGGCAATGAAGGATATCCCGTCTGGTCCGAACCGACAGAAGGTCTACTGTTGCACAAGTCACAGAAAATTGTAAAAATGGTTACGGCAGGAATGTGTCACAACACACAGTGCATCGCACCCTGCTGGGTATGGGACTGCGTAGCCGCAGACCGGTTAGAGTGCCCATGATGACCCCTGTCCCCCGTCTAAAGCACCTACAATGGGCACGCGAGCGTCGGAACTGCACCTTGGAGAAGTGGAAGAGGTGGCCTGGTCCGATGAGTCCCGTTTTCTTTTACATCACATGGACGGCCGTGTACATGTGCGCCGTTTACCTGGGGAAGTGATGGCACCAGGATGCACTGTGAGGAGAGGACAAGCTGGAGGAGGGAGTGTGATGTTCTGGACAATGTTCTGCTGTGAAACCCTGGGTCCAGCCATTCATGTGGACGTCAATTTGACACATGCCACCTACCTAAACATCGTTGCAGACCAGGTACACCCCTTCATGGCAATGGTATTCCCTGATGGCAGTGACCTAATTCAGCAGGATATTGCACATTACCACACTGCACACATTGCTCAGGAATGGTTTGAGGAACATCCCCAGATATCAATCCGATTGAGCATCTGTGGGACGTGCTGGACCAACAAGTCCAATCCACGGCAGATCAACCTCATAACTTACAGGCCTTGAAGGATCTGCTGCTAATGTCTTGGTGCCAGATACCACAGGACACCTTCCAACAACAAAATGTTGTTGTTGTTTTGGGTTTTTTTGGGGGGTGGGGGGGGCATAAAAGGGTAAAAGGTTTATATATAGATTGATATATAAGGTTTATATATAAGGTTTATCAATATATATTATATTGAGATAGTTCAAACGAAGATCACGATGCATCGGATAATCAATATTTTTACCCAGTCCTTATCTCTGTATCTGAACACATACAGGTATAACCTGCTCTTAACCAGCTGTGATTGGATGGTGTTTCTCAATTATCCCAGTCATTTACTGTGAACATACTAGTGTGATGAGTCCGGGTTTGACAGCCAATCATCTCACAGCTTTCAGAACAGCTGACCTCAAACACTATCGTTATTAAAGTCAACATGAAACAGCATTTTAAGCCATTTTTCTTCTATAACGTGGCGTTTTCCGAGTGAAACAGGCTATTCTAAGGATGTAGACTTGGGTTTCTCCATGTGGAATTGATTGGATGATGTAAAGTGTCTTAAAATGACAATATGAGGATGAACAATAAGAGGACTTGATGACATCAGCTGAAAAGGAAAGTCATTTCAGAGGCAGAGCAAGTTATATATTATATAAGAAGGTAAATAGGGCAAATTTGATGTTATGTTGACTTTTAACACCTGTCTGATTAAAAAAAATGGACACAAACTACCCACTGAAATGTGCTGATGTGTTCAATTCTGTTTTCTGTTTTATTCTATTCTCTTGTGCTCTACTCTATACACTACACTGTTTTTTATCAGTTCTTTATTTTCCCCAGGTGACACAGTTAAAGCTGAAGTGTGTAATTTCTGCGCCAAAAATATACATTGTTTTTTAACCTCGTGCGACCCCGTGTACACGTGTGGACGTTGTATTTTGGCTTCGCTATACGCAACGCATAATTTAAATTGAATGAATACTGTTCACAAGACTCTAGACTGTCATTTAAGGGTTAAATTTCTCGTGACACAACATGACATCGATTTCCTTGAAGTGCTTCAACGGGAGCAGAGCCAACAAAAGTGCCTCTGGTAAGAAATCTCTTTATCTCTAATCTCTAATTTTCTTTATCTTTTTCATTGAAACCTGTTTGGTTGTAAAGAGGAGAGTCTCTAGTTTCGTTTGATATGCTGCTTTAAAAAATCTGTTCATTTTTCATGCATCAGAGCTTCTATCCTCCTCCATTCTGTTCTGTTGTATATTGTTTTATTCTTTTTATTCTATTGACTTCTGTTCTATTCTTTTCAGTTCTATTCTGCTCTATGTTCTATTATTATTCCAGGTGACACTATGTGACTCTGCTGAACTTTTCTTCTCAATATTAATGCCCTGCTGTGAGTGGTGACTGTAGAAGACATTCAGATGAAGTTCATCAGTATGGATCAGTGGAGACGTCAGTCTGCTGGAGTAATACTGTAGAGTTTCTGACCTTGGCACTCTGTAGTGGGGTCTGGTAGCCAGAGGGCTGGTGGAGTCTCCTCTGAGCGCGCTCCGTGTGAACGTCTCCTAGGAACAGCTCCTCCACCTGTCTGCCGGGGTCGCCATGGTGATAATGCCTCTCCAGCCGCATGAGCTGCAGTTCCTGCATGCTGAAGTCTAAGTCACGGGTGCAGTCACGACCTGGCGACACCCACTCCTCATCCCACAGCTTGTATGTCAGGCCCGGCTGCACCGGGTGCCGGGGGTCGCAGGCCGTCTCTAGTCGCAGCTGGACATGTGACGCCGCCACCGGCCCGTGACACAGCAGCTGAACACGGGTCAGGTGGTACTCAGACTCTGTGCCCCCGCGGATCGCCCATGAGGCCTGGTGTGGGTGGACACTGCCCTGAATCAGGAGGGTGTAGCTGGGCTCGGTGCAGTGGTTGTCCTGGTAATAGAACTGCAGCGCCTCAAAGGTGTCGTTTGAGTAGAAGCGATACGAGCGTGTGAGGAACTCTGGGCCAGGTCTCACCTCACAGCTGCAATAATAATATCATAATAATACCCTTCAAAAAGTGCAGTGATGGTATAAGATGTTCAGTTCTATTCTTTCCATTGTACATCCATATATACTACTGTAGTGAGTGATTACCATATTAAAGGAATATTCTGGGTTCAATACAAGTTGAGCTCAACTGACACAAATGTGTGTTCCAGTGAGACACTTACAATGGAAGTCAATGGGGTCAATCTGTAAACATTAAAATACTCACTGTTTCAAAAGTATAGACACAAGACATAAACAATATGTGTAAATTGGACCCATTGACTTCCATTATAAGTATCTCACTGGAACACAGATTTTTGCTTTTTTTAAAGAAAAGGAGGGACGGGTTGAAAGAAATTTTTGTGGTAATCAGTAATATGCCACAAATGCTGTTGATTCAGCTTAACGTGTAATGAACTCAAAATATTCCTTTAAAGCTGAAGTATGTCATTTCTGCACCACTGAATGCAATAGAGCGCAATAGTTGAGTTCCGGAAGTAAAAGTCCCATTCATTTATCCCATAGACGAATTGATTTTCAATGATAACTTATAAACCTTTAAAGACAGATCTACCGTGAGCTCTGAGGTTGTTCATCGATGGTATATGCTTCCGTTGAAGCCATCCGTCCACGTTATTTCAACTTCATTGTTTAAAAATCGTGTTTGATAGCAGAATTCATGGTAAACAACTACATTACCCATGGTACAGCAGAGAAAGATCCACCAATCAGAGAGCCGTGGCCAACAAAACCCGCAAAACGTGCCTTGGAACGACCGCGAGCTCCCATGATGCACTGTGAATGACCTAATCGAGTCGGTCTTTCTTCACCCTTAAACTACTAATATATTTCTACATGTCGGAATATTTTGCAATAAACGTAAAATATATTGTTTCTATACTTATAATCAACAACATAAAATCAATAGTTTTATATATTCCCATCGATTTTTATTTAATGACATCATTCGGAATGCATCATGGGATTGTAGTAATTCCCTCATGAAAGACGGTAAGTACACAGTCTTGTTTCTTTGTCTTTATGTTCGATTTTCATATACATTTTTGCCTACAATACAAAGTTCGTGATGTTGTGATTCTCCTCAGAGCTGGTTGGTTCGGTTCATGACTTAAAACTCTTTTATGAAGGATTTTATTAAAAGTCTATGGAAGAAATGAACGGGGAAAATACTTCCGGAACCCAGACGGCTGAAAAAGTGGGCGGGCACTGTTGCGCTCTATTGCAAAAATAAACATTTTCAAAACAGCTTTCTGAATACGCCCCCCTTCTGCCATTGGCCAAACAAAGAGACAGTCCCGCCCCCAACTCACGCCATTGGTTGAATAATGTTGTTGGGGCGGGTCTAAGCGGGTCTCTCAAAACAAACAGAGGAGTTTATATAGCGCTACAGAGAAGGTGTTTACGGTTTTTGAGAAAATTAACATATGAATTGATTATTTATAGTTGTCTCTGCATATTAAGCTGGGAGAAGAGAAAGTATTTTAACGCAAGAGGATTTAAGCGTTTTCATGCATTTTAGTGTGGACGAGCAACTTTTGGAAATGCTTAAAAACAGTGTGGACGGAGAGCGTTTCGAAAAACGAAAATGCCATTTTCAAATGTATCCTGATTAATGTGGACTAAATGTACATGAATGTATAAGGTAAAGAGTATATCTTCGGTCCTGTAACTGGTCAGCATTTCTTTAATTTTTTTTTCCCCAAGTTCACTTTAAGTGTTCCTGTAATGTGAAAAATATATATTTTTTAAAGTACAAATATTAATATTTTTAATTGAATTTATATAAGCCCATAAAATCTGCAATGACTGTAAAACAATTAACACAATTAATTTTATGTCAATTTCCAAAAGTATTTCATGTCATCTACTTCTCATTAAACGGATAGTTAGAAAAATTTAAATTCTCTTGTCATTTACTCACCATCATGCCATCCCTCATGTGAAAGAGGAGATTTATAGTAAAAAAAAGGACTTAAATGTTGATCCGTTTCTCACCCACACCTATCATATCACTTCTGAAGACATGGATTAAACCACTGGAGTCTTATGGATTACTTTTATGCTGCCTTTATGTGCTTTTTGGAGCTTCAAAGTTCTGGTCACCATTCACTTGCATTGTATGGACCTACAGAGCTGAAATATTCTTCTAAAAATCTTCATTTGTGTTCTGCAGAAGAAAGAAAGTCATACACATCTGGGATGGCATGAGGGTGAGTAAATGATGAGAGGATTTTCATTTTTTGGGTGAACTGTCCCTTTATTATTAAAATGATTTCAGTTTCAGTTATGAAATCTTTCATCCAGGTTCTCCTCACCTGTTGGACACCCAGTGTCCTGTGATGTTCGGGGGCATGTTGACGGTCACCTGCTGCCCACCATGAAGCTGTTTGAGTCTGGAGAAACACCCCGAACTCTTGTCCAACAGAACTGAACCAGCACTGACCATCAGCACACACACACTCACTGAACACACACACACACACACACGCACACACACACACACACACACTCATGTTGGTGCAGCTATCATTATAAGGACTCTCCATAGACATAATGATTTTTATACTGTACAAACTATAGATTCTATCCCCTAACCCTAACCCTACCCCTAAACACACACACACACCCTAACCCTACCCCTAAACCTAACCCTCACAAAAAACTTTCTGCATTTTTACATTTTCAATAAAACATCGTTTAGTATGTTTATTAAGTGATTTGAATTATAAGGACACTAGAAATGTCCTCATAAACCACATTTATAGCATAATACCCTTGTAATTACCAGTTTATAACCTAAAAAAGTCCTCGTAAACCACTTAAACCTGCACACACACACACACACACACACAATACACACACACACACACAACCTTACACACTCACATACACACTCAAACACTCTCACACACACACACTCACAGGTTACACTATACTACACACAGACACACACACACACACTCAGATACACACACTCACACACACAAACACACAGATAGACACACACACACAGGTTACACTACACTACACACAGAAACACACACAGGTTACACTATACTACACACAGACAGACACACACACACACACACACACAGGTTACACTACACTACACACAGAAACACACACACACACACACTCAGGTTACACTATACTATACACAGACACTTACAGGTTACACTATACTACACACACAGACACACACAGACACACACAGGTTACACTACACTACACACAGAAACACACACACACACACACTCAGGTTACACTATACTACACACACAGACACACACACACACACAGGTTACACTATACTACACACACACACACACACACACACACACACACACAGGTTACACTACACTACACACAGAAACACACACACACACAGGTTACACTATACTACACACAGACAGACACACACACACACACACACAGGTTACACTACACTACACACAGAAACACACACACACTATACTACACACAGACACACAGGTTACACTATACTACACACACACACACACAGACACAGACACACAGGTTACACTATACTACACACAGACACACACACACACTACACACAGACACACACACACACACACACAGGTTACACTATACTATACACAGACACACCAGTTACACTATACTACACACACACACACACACACAGGTTACACTATACTACACACATACACACACACAGGTTACAATATACTACACACAGACACACACACAGGTTACACTATACTACACACAGACACACACACAGGTTACACTATACTACACACAGACACACAGGTTACACTATACTATACACAGACACACACACACACACACACACAGGTTACACTATACTACACACACACACACAGACACACACACACAGGTTACACTATACTACACACAGACACACACACACAGGTTACACTATACTATACACAGACACACACACAGGTTACAATATACTACACACAGACACACACACAGGTTACACTATACTATACACAGACACACACACAGGTTACACTATACTACACACAGACACACACACAGGTTACACTATACTATACACAGACACACACACAGGTTACACTATACTACACACAGACACACACACAGGTTACACTATACTACACACGACACACACACAGGTTACACTATACTACACACACACACACACACAGGTTACACTATACTACACACAGACACACACACACACACACACAGGTTACACTATACTACACACAGACACACACAGGTTACAATATACTACACACAGACACACACACAGGTTACACTATACTACACACAGAAACACACACACACACACACGCACTCAGGTTACACTATACAATACACAGACACACACAGGTTACACTATACAACACACACAGACACACACACACAGGTTACACTATACTACACACAGTCACACACACAGGTTACACTATACTACACACACACACACACAGGTTACACTATACCACACACACACACACAGACACACACACAGGTTACACTATACTACACACACAGACACACACACAGGTTACACTATACTATACACAGACACACACAGGTTACACTATACTACACACACAGACACACACACACACAGGTTACACTATACTACACACAGTCACACACACAGGTTACACTATACTACACACAGACACACACACAGGTTACACTATACTACACACACACACACAGACACACACACAGGTTACACTATACTACACACAGACACACACACAGGTTACACTATACTACACACACACACACACACAGATGTTACACTGTACTACACACAGACACACACACAGGTTACACTATACTACACACAGACACACACAGGTTACACTATACTACACACACAGACACACACACACAGGTTACACTATACTACACACAGTCACACACACAGGTTACACTATACTACACACAGACACACACACAGGTTACACTATACTACACACACACACACAGACACACACACAGGTTACACTATACTACACACAGACACACACACAGATTACACTATACTACACACACAGACACACACACAGGTTACACTGTACTACACACAGACACACACACAGGTTACACTATACTACACACAGACACACACAGGTTACACTATACTACACACACACACACAGACACACACACAGGTTACACTATACTACACACAGACACACACACAGGTTACACTATACTACACACACACACACAGACATACACACAGGTTACACTGTACTACACACACACACACACACACACACACAGGTTACACTATACTACACACAGACACACACAGGTTACAATATACTACACACAGACACACACACACAGGTTACACTATACCACACACACACACACAGACACGCACAGGTTACACTATACTACACACAGACACACACACAGGTTACACTATACTACACACAGACACACACACAGGTTACACTATACTACACACACACACACAGGTTGCACTATACTACACACAGACACACACACAGGTTACACTATACTACACACACACACACAGGTTACACTATACTACACACACACACACAGACATACACACAGGTTACACTGTACTACACACACACACACACACACACACAGGTTACACTATACTACACACAGACACACACAGGTTACAATATACTACACACAGACACACACACAGGTTACACTATACCACACACACACACACAGACACGCACAGGTTACACTATACTACACACAGACACACACACAGGTTACACTATACTACACACACACACACAGGTTACACTATACTACACACATAGAACTGTTATTGATATATTTATTTGATATGTTTATATATCTTCTCAATATCAGTATCAGATATCTCATTAATCTCTTAAGAACTCTTTAATTCGGTCATGTATGTTTAACTTTGTTCGTCATATCAGCATCCTTCCCTTTATAGACTCGCCCACACATATTTACTTTTAATATCAAACCTTAAATAATGCACAATAAAGTGACATCAAATGATAAAGTTACTCACCAGTGCAAAGCAGAATGACAAGAGAATATAAAGACATCTTTATAAAAGATCAAAATCAAAGTTATTTCGAGCCGAATCCGCTCCTGATGCAGATGAGATTATTAAACGCGTTAAAGTTTGTCACGCGGCGTTTTTCGTGTTTATATCAGAATCAGAAAGATAATTAATGTACAGAAACGAGTGTGAGCATCATTTAAAAAGCGACCCCTTCATATCGGAGTTCAGTCTGATGAGAGCTCGCGCGAGAGGGGAGAGTGAATCGTTCTTTTGAACCGATTCTTTAGAATGATTCATTCAAACAGACTCGCACACCGTTTGTAAATCACCCGACTGTAGGAGACTTTGTTAAAGGTGCTGTAGTTGATTGATTTGAATACTTCACATGTAATATATCTCTTAAGAGATTACACTTGTGTCTCTGTGACAGTAAAACCATGTGAGGGGAGCGTCTGCTGCCTGTCAATCATTTTGCATGTGCGTGTTTACTGACATCGGAATGGCTTACGTATTTTTGGAGGGCGGGGTTTTGAATGCAGAGCATATGATTGGACAGATCTGGGGGCGATCCAGTGGCAAAGTCTGACATAAATTAACAGAACGATTGAAAAGCTAATTAAATTAAATTAAATTAAAAATTACCTCTTTTATTTATTTTTTATTACGTGGCGGGATCTGTCTCCGAGATATTTGTCACTATGAACTGCAAAATTGTATGTGTGTGGAGTAAAAGGTCCACATAAATTATTTTTTTTAATATATATATATATATTAATCAAAACAACTTTCTTTTATTATTTCTTTTCATACAAATTATGTTGCTCCATCAATATTTTATAAAAACACTTGTTTCAATCTTGATGCTCTGCGACCAGAAAAACAATTCTTAAGTGGTGCATTTACCCCTATTGTAACTTACTGTTGACAATATTGGGAATAATAATTATATTAATATTACTGGTTTCAAAAGAGTCTATTGTTTACATTGTTGTTAACAATAATGTTGACACAACACAACATTTAATGTAATCTATATAGTCTGATTGAAAACAATGTGATAAGCAGCATTTCTACTACAAAAACAAAACGCTGAATGACTTCTGGGAATAGTTTTGGGTGAAAACTCAAAAGAACATGTAAGTCAGATCTTTGAACAAGTGTAACGAACCGTCCGAATGAACCGATTCGCTAAAATGAATCAGATCTCCCTCGCGCGCGCTCTCTCTTGCTGAGCGCAGTCGTGGGCGCGCATTGGTGGGCGCGCTCTCTGATGGATCGGACCGCAGCAGGACTCGGATTCAGTCATGATAATCTTATTAATCACTCTCTCTGTGTGTGTGTGTCTGTGAGTGTGTGTGTGTCAGAGAGAGAGAGAGAGAGAGAGAGAGAGTGTGTGTGTGAGAGAGTAAGTGTGTGTGTGTGAGAGAGTGTGTGTGTGTGAGAGAGTGCGTGTGTGTGTCTGTGTGAGTGAGTGTGTGTGTCTGTGTGTGTGTGTTAGTGCATGTGTGTGTCTGTCTGCATGTGTGAGTGCGTGTGTGTGAGTGTGTCTGTCTGCGTGTGTATGTGTGAGTGCGTGTCTGTGTGTGTGAGTGTGTTTGTGCACGCAAATGATACCCACACACACACGCACATACATACACACACACACAAGTGCAGGCTCGGCTCTCTCACTTTCCTCCGGCGGTCTGGATCACCCTTTATATCACTCTCCGCTCTCACTGCAAACACAAAACAGCTGTTAGAGGTGATTTCCCACAGGTGTCAATCCTTACCACACTCACTCTCTCGGCTTTGCTCTCCACAGATGTCGCTCGACCACGCCCCACCACCACATACCCCCACATTGCCCGTCTTAGGCCAGGGAGCCATCCGGCCTGTCACTTTCTGCCCCCCCCCCATTTCTGGAGAGATAATCTGCACCCCTGGCCTGTGGACCACCTCAACCTTAAAAAGCTGGGTGGCATTGGTATCCTTCATGCGATGGAGTCACTGGAGCAGGGTGTGGTCCACTGGACCAGATCTGGTGCCCCCTTTTTAATAAAATCAGTCAGCGGTCTGGTGACAGTCGAATAGTTAGGCACAAACCTAAGGTAATAGCCAGCCAGCCCCAGGAACTGTCTCACCTTTTTGGTCTTGGTTCTTGGACAGGCTGCAATCGCTGCGGTTTTTATCAATTTGTAGCCACACCTGTCCATGACCCAAGTGGAAGCCTAGATACCGTACTTCCACCCGTCCAATTGCGCACTTCTTAGGGTTTACTGTGAGTCCCACCCATCTCAATGACTTAAGGACAGCCCTCAGATGCTGCAGGTGCTGCTGCCAATCGTTACTGTAAATAATTATATCATCCAGGTAAGCGGTATAAGTAGCGTGTGGTTTGAGCATTCTGTCCATGAGCCACTGAAACGTAGCCAGGGCCCTGAATAAACCGAAAGGAAGGGTGACAAATTGGTATAAGCCGAACAGTGTGGAAAATGCAATTTTTTCAGGGGACATGGGCATAAAGGGGATCTGCCAATATCCCTTTGTCAAATCCAAAGCAAGCTGCGGTTCATCAATACGAGGCATTGGGTACGCATCAAATTTAGACACCGCATTGACTTCTACAATCCACACAGAACCGGACCGAATTGTCAGTCTTCGGAACCAACACCACCGGGCTGGCCCAGTCACTGTGGGATTCTTCTATTACCCCCATATCCTGCATGGCCTTTAATTTTTCCCGGACCACTTTTTTTTTTGTGTGCTCTGGTAATCGGTAGGGACGACTGTGTACCACCACCCCTGGGGTCGTTTCGATATGGTGCTCTATGAGATTCATAAGACCGGGAAGATGCGAGAACACATCGGAGACTTCTCCTTGCAACCTGGCAACCTCTGTGACTTGTGACGGTGAGAGGTGGTCTCCGCAAGTGACCAGGGTGACTCGATTGGTGGCTTTTGAGTTCACCTCCAGTCCAAGCTCCTCCCTCTCCGGAACCAATGTCACGAGGACCGCCTCTCTCCACGGTTTTAGGAGATTGAGGTGGTAAATCTGACGTGCTCCACCTCTATCCATTTGTTTCACCTCATAATCGATTTCCCCAACTCGCTGTGTGACCTCAAAGAGTCCTTGCCACTTGGTGAGTAATTTAGAGCTTGATGTGGGGAGTAACACAGACGTTGCTCGGTCACGCTCCCATCACCACACATACTAAGAAAAATGCATCATGTTGAAACCTTTGTTTTCTTTAAAGTACAGTGCATCCGGAAAGTATTCACAGCGCTTCATTTTTTCCACATTTTGTTATGTTACAGCCTTATTCCAAAACGGATTAAATTCATTATTTTCCTCAAAATTCTACAAACAATACCCCATAATGACAACATGAAAGAAGTTTGTTTGAAATCTTTGCAAATTTATTAAAAATAAAAAACGAAAAAAAATCACACGTACATAAGTATTCACAGCCTTTGCCATGACACTCAAAATTGAGCTCAGGTGCATCCTGTTTCCACTGATCATCCTTGAGATGTTTCTACAACTTGATTGGAGTCCATCTGTGGTAAATTCAGTTGATTGGACATGATTTGGAAAGGCACACACCTGTCTATATAAGGTCCCACAGTTAACAGTGCATGTCAGAGCACAAACCAAACCATGAAGTCCAAGGAATTGTCTGTAGACCTCCGAGACAGGATTGTATCGAGGCACAGATCTGGGGAAGGGTACAGAAAAATGTCTGCAGCATTGAAGGTCCCAATGAGCACAGTGGCCTCCATCATCCATAAATGGAAGAAGTTTCGAACCACCAGGACTCTTCCTAGAGCTGGCCGCCCGGCCAAACTGAGTGATCGGGGGAGAAGGGCCTTAGTCAGGGAGGTGACCAAGAACCCGATGGTCACTCTGACAGAGCTCCAGCATTTCTCTGTGGAGAGAGGAGAACCTTCCAGAAGAACAACCATCTCTGCAGCACTCCACGAATCAGGCCTGTATGGTAGAGTGGCCAGACGGAAGCCACTCCTCAGTTAAAGGCACATGACAACCCACCTGGAGTTTGCCAAAAGGCACCTGAAGGACTCTCAGACCATGAGAAACAAAGATTGAACTCTTTGGCCTGAATGGCAAGCGTCATGTCTGGAGGAAACCAGGCACCGCTCATCACCTGGCCAATACCATCCCTACAGTGAAGCATGGTGGTGGCAGCATCATGCTGTGGGGATGTTTTTCAGCGGCAGGAACTGGGAGACTAGTCAGGATCGAGGGAAAGATGAATGCAGCAATGTACAGAGACATCCTTGATGAAAACCTGCTCCAGAGCGCTCTGGACCTCAGACTGGGGCGAAGTCATCTTCCAACAGGACAACGACCCTAAGCACACAGCCAAGATAACAAAGGAGTGGCTCCGGGACAACTCTGTGAATGTCCTTGAGTGGCCCAGCCAGAGCCCAGACTTGAACCCGATTGAACATCTCTGGAGAGATCTGAAAATGGCTGTGCACCGACACTCCCCATCCAACCTGATGGAGCTTGAGAGGTCCTGCCAAGAAGAATGGGAGAAACTGCCCAAAAATAGGTGTGCCAAGCTTGTAGTATCATACTCAAAAAGACTTGAGGCTGTAATTGGTGCCAAAGGTGCTTCAACAAAGTATTGAGCAAAGGCTGTGAATACTTATGGATGTGATTTTTTAAATTTTTTTAAAATTTTTAATACATTTGCAAAGATTTCAAACAAACTACCTTCACGTTGTCATTATGGGGTGTTGTTTGTAGAATTTTGAGGAAAATAATGAATTTAATCCATTTTGGAATAAGGCTGTAACATAACAAAATGTGGAAAAAGTGAAGCGCTGTGAATACTTTCCGGATGCACTGTAACTTGGAGTAATACTTAAATACCATGGGTACACGACTATGGTAATTATTCAATCATATAGACCTATATTAAGTACTATACCACAGTGTTTTCTGTATAGGCAAAAACAAACTCTGAACACCTGAAACACAAACGCTGGGCAGAAACCTGTTTTAGTAGATTGTGCCTTTAAAACCCAATTCATGACATGAAAACATATTAATGAACGCTGTAACGCTGCCACAGTGTGTTCAATTACTGCTGCCGAATCTCATCTTTAATTCATGAGAAAGTGTTTTTTATAGTTCACTATGATGAGGGTTATTTATTTTGCTGAAACACCACAGGTGTAGGATTATTTAGTTATTTGTCATTTAGCAGATAATATTTAACACAACACTGCGCATAGTTCAATACAGATACAGACCACATCAAGGGCACAGCGGGGGGCGTTCATGGATCACAACTGTTGGGTTACAAGCAGAGATGTTTCAGGATGGTGCGGTGTAGTGGTTAAAGCGCTGGTAACTGTTGCTGGTTTGAACCCCAGAATGAGCAAGTCATGAACTATCACTATTGCGCCCTTGATCAATACACGAGGATGCCAACACACTAGAGTTTACGCCAACCAGCGGCCTCAAGATGACATAAATCAGGGGCGGGGTTACGATTGTCCAACTGGGGGGGACAGGTCGATATGACCCAAATGATCTCTCAATATTTTTCAGGCTGTTGATAATATTCCAAACATATCTTGATAATTGTTTATTTGCTCAGAAATGACTTAGAAGTAATTCAAAAATTCTCTCAGCATTTACTCCCAGATGTGTATGACTTTCTTTCTTCTGCAGAACACAAATGAAGATTTTAAGATGAATATTTCAGCTCTGTAGGTCCATACAATGCAAGTGAATGGTGACTAAAACTTTGAAGCTCCAAAAAGCACATAAATTCAGCATAAAAGTAATCCATAAGACTCCAGTGTTTTAATCCATGTCTTTTGAAGTGATATGATAGCTGTGGGTGAGAAACATCAATATTTAAGTCCATTTTTACTATAAATCTCCACTTTCACAGTCTGGAAGTAAAAGTGAAAGTGGAGATTTATAGTAAAATAGGTTTTAAATATGGATCGCTTTTATGCTGATTTATCTTAATTTGTGTTCAGCAGAAGAAAGTAAGTCATACACATCTGGGATGGCATGAGGGTGAGTAAATGATGACAGAATTTTCATTTTTGGGTGAACTACCGATTTAATGAAACAGAAATTTAGTTTTCCTTTACTAAATGAACACAAGGAAAACTTGTATTTAATTTATCATAAATATCATATAATTTATCATACATTTTTGTGAATGAACTGGGTGTGCCCTACAACATCAGTCACTTATATTTTATTATATATTATATTATTGTTCAGTCAGGTTTATTATAATATGATGCTGAGTTAGTTTAATTATTTTGAGGATTTGTTTTGTACAGTAGTAATATATTTATGTCGTGTTGACTTCACATGGAGCTTTTATTTTGAAGGAACACTGATAGTGCACTGCAGTGTCAGTGTGTATTTCACAGTGTAACGCTCCTCATTACAAATCTGATGAAACGCTGTCACCTCGTTAAATTCTGTAACACTGCGTCGTGTTTTGAGATTAGTATAAAAACTTTAAGTGGCTTCAAATGTTTGGAATTTCACGAATGGGTGAACATGAAGCACTTTGACTTTACAGTGCATGTGAACCGCTGAAAACAACATATCTGCACGTGAACAGCACGTCACCCCTTCAGTGTTTTGCCGTCCAACGAGGGGCCCTACGACGTCCGGGGCCTCACGCAGTTGTGCGGTGGTTAACAACGCTACTGCGTAAAATTAATTTTAAATAAGTTAATAAGCTATAATATAATAACCTAACTTGCTAAAATAAATCTAAAAAAACGAAAGAAAAAATCAAGATGTAAACTAACATAATATTTCTTACTGTAATTAACATATACTCCTGGAATCACAACATTTATCACAGTTATTTTAATCATTTTAAATATTTTAATTATTGAAGTGCAATACTGACATTCCTAGTTTCTGTTAGTAAAGTTTAGTAAAAAGTGACGCCTGCAGCATCCATTGACCAATGAGAATTAAAACAACAAGTTATGCTACGATGTAAATCAGGCAAAAACACGTCATCAGTCCGTGAAGAGTTCATTCCTGCTCGATTTCAAACGTACTCTTTCCAAACCCTCAAAGTGCAGCTCACATATTTGTGTTTTATAAATACATTTTTTATAAAGTTCTTTTAGTTTAAAGGTGCTGTAAACCATTCAAGTCATTTTGCTAACTTTAACCACACCCCCTCTCTTCTAAACCCCGCCCTCTATCAACAAGTCCGCTCACCCAACATACAGTTCTGATTGGCTAAAATAAAGATGTGACTCTGCTGTTTACACCATCTAGTGCTATTTCACTGATATCTCTCAGATATTTTGTGTTATTCAGTAATTACTTTATTGTTCTGCTCATGTTTTTTTATGCCAAATCTGATCATTTATCCTCTAATCAACCATTAGACATACTGTAATTAAAAACGACTTGGATTCTTCTGAAATATATATACAGTTTATAAAGAACAAGGTGTGAATTTGGTTGGTGTTTTTTTTAGGTATTGAGATAAATGGTTTATTTTTAAACAAATTTGGAAAGGTATAATTAATGTTTTTATTGTGGAGGGCCAAATTATTAAATAATTAAATACATAATGAAATCATAAAAAAAAACTATAAAATTATTCATTTTATAATTTAATCACATAATAAATCACTAAATGTCCCTTGTGTTTAATTTAAGCATGAGCTTTGCATCTTTTAATTTTCATTTTCAGGGTTCCGGCTATCAGAATGTGACTCAACGACAGTGGGCTTCACCTTTTAAATCGAATTTTATTTTTTATCCCCTTTTTCTCCCCAATATGGAATGCCCAATTCCCAATGCGCTCTAAGTCCTCATGGTGGCGTAGTGACTCTCAGTTGCCTCCGCGTCTGAGACCGTCAATCCGCGCATCTTATCACGTGGCTTGTTGAGCGCGTTACCACGGAGACTCACAGCATGTGGAGGCTTCACGCTATTCTCCGCGGCATCCACGCACAACTCACCACGCGCCCCACCGAGAGCGAGAACCACATTATAGTAACCACGAGGAGGTTACCCCATGTGACTCTACCCTCCCTAGCAACCGGGCCAATTTGGTTGCTTAGGAGACCTGTCTGGAGTCACTCAGCACACCCTGGATTCAAACTCATGACTCCAGGGGTGATAGTCAGCGTCAATACTCGCTGAGATACCCAGACCTCTTCAATTTCAATTATTAATTATTTTGAAAACACTTTTTAGATTTTTGGATTTCATGTGTGTTGTGGTAATGAGAATTTTCACATGCACCAGAAGTGTGGAAAATATAAAATGTGTCTTCATTATAGCTACTGTTTAAAATGATTTCAGACTTCCCTTTCCATGTTGCCTAAATGAAGAAACTAAATGAAATTATTAACTTAAAAAAAAGACAAAGGGAGATCACATTTCATGAGAATTACTCTTATAGTGATATTTGACACCACACATCAAAATGAGTACTGAATGTGTTGGTTATGAGTGTAGGTATATAATACAGGAGCTCAGAGATGCGAACAAACACACGGATCAATGACAGCCAACATCTGGTGTAAACTACCACTCAATGAAGGCGTTTAAAAGTGAATTTATGTACAACATAAACTGAAGGATTACTTCACTCAAAAACATTCATTCTGCCATCATTCTCTCATCTTCATGTTGTTCCAAACCCGTATGATTTTCTTTCTTCTGTTGCGGATCATCCTGCCTAACATCTGCCTTTGTGTTTCACAGAGAAAAGAAAGTCTTACGGGTTTGCAACAACATGAGGGTGAAGAAATGCTTACAGAATCTTCATTTCTGGTGAACTTAAACACATTTTCTTTCATTGTGTGTATATGAAGGTCTAAAAGGGTTCGAGAGAGCAGCAGTTTCTCTCGGGTCTGATTAGCGCCATTCACAGGCTCTTTTGTCATTGTCTGTAACGGCCAGTGAGGGTCAAAGGTCGTGTGGCCCTGTTGAGGTGATTAAGCCGCCCCTGCGTAATACCAAAGGATTTACAGAACCGGTATGATCTAGCACAGAACCCGTCTGTGATGCAGGACTTCCTCTAAATCCACGTTTCTTTAATCAGCAGAAGGCGACTTTATGAGATACTATGAATAAATGCATGAGCGAAAACTAGACACCATGTCTGCTATTAGGACAGAATGGATAATTAGCCGGTCTTCCAAGAAGGATGTTGAATATACAAGCACAGTGTCATGAAAAATACATCCCAATCAGAGTTCAAAGGCGTGGATGTGTTGTGCGGTACGGCTCAGAGGTTCCTGACATACATTAAACCCAAAGTCAGATGATTTCAGAAGCCTGTTGCTGAGTTACAAACAGATTGACTTCATGTTCTCTCTTCAGTCAAAGAGTTTGACGATCTGAAGCCGAGAGACGCTGATAAACCGATTGTAACAGCTGTAAACGTGCGACGCATCTGCTGCACCGACAACCGACCATATGTAAAGTAACACTCTTTTGAGAAATGTTCAGACATTAAGAACGGAATCTCACTTTCCATACTGCAAAAAAAAAAAAAAAAAAAAAGAAAAAAGAAAAACCAAGAGAAAAAACAGCTTGGTGCCGTTAAATATACAAAGGCAAACAGTGAAAATGTTTTGACATATTCCGTTATCCCTAAGGGTCTCATGAGATGAAAGACCACCAGCGGAGGGTTAGAGTAACTTACCCTAACCTAACCCTAACTTACCCTAACCTAACTTACCCTAACCCTAATTTACCCTAACCTAACCCTAACTTACCCTAACCCTAATTGACCCTAACCTAACTTACCCTAACCTTACCCTAACACTAACTTACCCTAACCCTAACTTACCCTAACCCTAACTTACCCTAACCTTACCCTAACCCTAACTTACCCTAACCCTAACTTACCCTAACCTTACCCTAACCCTAACTTACCCTAACCCTTACCCTAACCCTAATTTACCCTAACCCTAACCCTAACTTACCCTAACCTAATTTACCATAACTTACCCTAACCTTAACCTAACCCTAACTTACCCTAACCTAACCCTAACTTACCCTAACCTAACTTACCCTAACTTACCCTAACCCTAACTTACCCTAACCCTAACTTACCCTAACCTAACCCTAATTTACCCTAACCCAGTGTTTCCCAACCACTGTGCCGTGGCACACTAGTGTGCTGTGAAAGATTGTCAGGTGTGCCGTGGAAAATTATCAAATTCCACAAAATAAATAAATGCATGAGAAAAAAAATAATAATTTCAGGGATCCAAACTCCTCACCTTTCAGAGAAATTCGCCATTTTGAAACCATAATCGGTCACTTTTGTGATTGTGAAGAGTAATGATTAATGTGTAAAAGTGGGTGATATTTATACACGTTAAGGGGCGTTCACATGACTCGCGTCAGCGCTGCAGAATACATTGAAGTCTATGAAGTGACGTCACTTTACATCAAAGTGTTTTTCACACACACGTTTTTGCTTCACCAATAATGTCTTTGAGAGTACTAAACAACAAGAAATATTTAAAAACTGTCCAAATGTGTGAAGAGACATTGAATGTCTCATTTCTTTTAATGAAATATTACCTCGTTTACGAATATCAGAGACCCCAGTTATTGAACCTAAACATAAACGAGTCTTTTTATTACTTTCTGCTATCAAAGCAACTGTAAGCTTTTTTTCTCTCTTCCAAATACATGTTTTCAATGTTTATTATGCACATCTCCCGCTTTTTACGTGGCAAACTCGTAAATTCGCCCCTCTGTGACGCTTTCTGCAACTCTTGTCATGTGGAGGGCAATGCGGCGCTTGACGCTGGCGATGAACGGAGCGTTGACGTCTCGACTCAACTCATGTGAAATGAGCTTTACAATGATGAAAGAACATTATTGAAACTCAAAATGATTATTATTTGTCTATTATTGTGGTCATGCTCAGCAGTTTAAATACTGTAGGAAAATGATCCCGTAGATCTGCTTTGTGTTTCTAATTCTTATACTGACGTCATGCAAGTTTTAATAAAGGAGAAGGACGTTACTGAAACTCACTATTATTAGACTATTATTGTTGTCTTATTGGATGAAAAATAATGCTCCGACTGAAGGAAGACTCTAGATCTGTTTAAACACTATAAAGTCTCTTGGGAGATTTCGGTCATGAACGACTCAAAATGATTCACTGACTCACTCATAGCACATAAGATGTTCATTTATCGCCACCTAGAGGCATTTCCAGAAGGGGTCACTGAACTAATCAGAGAATAAAATTGAACAAATTTGTGAAACAGAAGCAAGCCTCGCCAAAATACTCTTTATATTGCAGCTAATTCTGCGCAATCATAAACCTGAATAAACGTGAATCACTAAAATAGCTGGAATTGGTGCTTTTATCTTATTCTTTAAATAAAATATCCCCAGAAAAAATGTTCGTGGACCAGTGATTGTCTTACCTTTTTCACCCCTCATGAGTTTGTATCCCTGTAATTTGTTGTGGCATTGCAAGAACAAATCTACAAATTAGAAAAGAAGCAAATTAGTTGTTTTTTCATAAACCATTTAGCGCTCTTCCACCTGTGACCTCACACAGTGTAGCCTACCTATGTGACTTGTGCTTTGTTTTTTTGCATAGCTGAATTTCAAACAGTACAAGTAAACACGCTACTAAGATAGACAGAAAACATGGTCAAGTTCTAGAAAAGGAAAAATATTGATGATGTGGGATAGTGGTGTGCCGTAGAATGTTTTAGTCATAAAAATTGTGCCGTGACAGAAAAAAGGTTGGTAAACACTGCTCTAACCTAACCCTATCTTACCCTAAACCTAACCTAACCCTAACTAAACCTAACCTAACCCTATCTTACCCTAAACCTAACCTAAACCTATCCTACCCTAAACCTAACCTAACCCTAACTAACCCTAAACCTAACCTAACCCTATCTTACCCTAAACCTAACCTAAACCTATCCTAGCCTAAACCTAAACTAACCCTAACTAACCCTAAACCTAACCTAACCCTAACTAACCCCAAACCTAACCTAACCCTATCTTACCCTAAACCTAACCTAAACCTATCCTACCCTAAAACTAACCTAACCCTATCTTACCCTAAACCTAACCCTATCTTACCCTAAACCTAACCTAACCCTATCTTACCCTAAACCTAACCTAAACCTATCCTACCCTAAAACTAACCTAACCCTATCATACCTTAAACCTAACCCTAACTTACTCTAAACCTAACCTAACCCTATCATACCCTAAACCTAACCCTAACTTACCCTAAACCAAACCTAACCCTAGCTAACCCTAAACCTAACCCTAACTTACTCTAAACCTAACTTACCCTAAACCTAACCCTATCTTACCCTAAACCTAACCTAAACCTAACCCTAACTTACTCTAAACCTAACCTAATCCTATCTTACCCTAAACCTGACCTAACCCTAACTTACTCTAAACCTAACCTAACCCTAACTTACTCTAAACCTAACCTAACCCTAACTTACTCTAAACCTAACCTAACCCTAACTTACTCTAAACCTAACCTAACCCTAACTTACCCTAAACCTAACCTAACCCTAACTTACCCTAAACCTAACCTAACCCTAACTTACCCTAAACCTAACCTAACCCTATCTTACCCTAAACCTGACCTAACCCTATCTTACCCTAAACCTAACCTAACCCTATCTTACTCTAAACCTAACCTAACCCTAACTTACCCTAAACCTAACCTAACCCTAACTTACCCTAAACCTAACCTAACCCTATCTTACCCTAAACCTAACCTAACCCTATCTTACCCTAAACCTGACCTAACCCTAACTAACCCTAACCCTAACTTACTCTAAACCTAACCTAACCCTATCTTACCCTAAACCTAACCTAAACCTGCACAAATGATTTTAAATTTATTCAGGAATTGCTTTCTAAAACACATCACAGAAAAAGATTCTACTCCATTATCTACACTGATTGGCCAAAAAGTGCATACTCTAATATTTCGTTGGACCGCGTTTAGCTTAGATTACGGAACGCATTCGTTGTATTGTGCGTGTGGAAATGCTCTTACTAACATAGCTGTGAATTCTACTGTCGAGTTTTTACGATGTGAATTTGACAGTTAACCACTATCCTTCCAGGTTTTAATAATGCATTGGACAACACAATTCCAGTGATTTCAGCAATCTCAATAGTTGTTTTCTTGATGCAGGACAATAATTTGCCCCTTCTGAAACACAGTAACATCTTTTCCACGACCACGGGATATGTCTTCCGACATGATTGTGTAAGAAATGAGAAGCTGCACACTGCATCAGGGTTAAAGGAATTACTGCCATCTGAAACATATTAATCACTGTAATAATGATCCAATCATAGCCTCTTAAATATCTGCTGATTTAAATCCAAATGGTAACGTGTTGTTGTTGGCCAGACAGTGTATAATATCCTAATGTTCATCATCAGCGGTCACAAAAACAAATGTGCATATATGAACATAATAAATGTTTTAAAAGTATTCTACATAATATTATTTTAGAAATACTTTGTCATGCTTATTGAAAGTCAGTAACTGTAATCTGATTACAAGAATTTAAAATGTAATTATAGCTACACTATGTTTTTGACTATTGAGTAATTAGATTACAGTAACTAATTACTTGTAACCAGATTATAGCCAACACTGGCTTTGGTGGTCTCATTAACGGGTGTTTTTTAAAACCGTATCCCTCGGAGTATAATGCACGGAGGAAGCAAGAGAGGTTTTCGGCTGATCAGTGATTTGAGGAAATTCTGCTGCAGGCCTCCAGTTATACTCACAATATAAAATAATTGCATAGAGGACACCAACATTTGTTCTGTTCGTTTGGGTCTCATGTGTGTAATCCTCAGGATAAACAGCGGGAAAAATCCTTGTTGGGAATGTGCATGCCGCAGCTGAGCCGAGTGATTACCGGCCAAGAGAATCGAGGACTCTACGAGTACAAAAGATGAAGAAGAAATACAACCTGTACAAATCCAACATCTTACTCAGAAGGTCAATCTAAAGAAGAAAATATGGCAGGACTTGTTTGCCCTTGTTGTGGATTCTGTGAAAAACATTTATTCTGGTTGAATACATTTTTATTCATCATTTTTAGATTTGATGAAATGTTGGAGAGTAAAAACACGAGTAGTTAAAAGGAAATTTCACCCAAAATTCTCTCATCATTTCCTCACCCTCATGCCATCCCAGATGTTTATGACTTTCTTTCTTCTGCAGAACACAAATGAAGATTTTTAGAAGAATATTTCAGCTCTGTAGGTTCATACAATGCAAGTGAATGGTGGCCAGAACTTTGAAGCTCAACAAAGCACATAAAGGCAGCATAAAAGTAATCCATAAGACTCCAGTGACCAACTTACATAATCACAAATTCAATTGTTTTTACACTTTATTTAATTTTGGATATTTAGGGATGTTAGAATCAAGAGTGAACATAATAATCTGCCTTTAAATTTGGACGTTCCTGAAGATGACAGTGTTTTTAATCTACAACTCTTTGTCTTCGTGGTTTCATTAAAGCGTGAGGTTTTCTAAAGGAACACAAACTCTTGAGGGAATAAAATCTTGGACAGAAGGACAACGCCACGGTCCCCATCATAAAATAACAGCTGTTTGTCCTTTTGTTTCTCGCAATATAATGCGTCTTTATTGTCTAAATAAATCAGCGCTTTATTTGTTTCTCATGTCAAAAACGCCTCAGAATCAACATGGAGTTTCTGTATGGAATTAAAAACAAGTGCCAATCATCAGCTGTGTGACTGAAGTGGACTTCGTTCAGTGTTTCCTGCCGTTCTTCAGGAAGTGCAGAGGAGATCTTTGATGTGGTGGAGCGAGTGAACGAACTGCCGCTCGTCCAGATGGGGCTCCACGCCGCAGGAGGAATCGTTGCCGAATAATTAACACAATTTCTTTAAATGTCATCATAACTGGGGTCTGGGTATCTCAGCGAGTACTGACGCTGACTATCACCCCTGGAGTCGTGAGTTTGAATCCAGGGTGTGCTGAGTGACTCCAGCCAGGTCTCCTAAGCAACCAAATTGGCCCGGTTGCTAGGGAGGGTAGAGTCACATGGGGTAACCTCCTCGTGGTCACTATAATGTGGTTCTCGCTCTCAGTGGGGCGTGTGGTGAGTTGTGCGTGGATGCCGCGGAGAATAGCATGAAGCCTCCACAAGCGCTACGTTTCTGCGGTAACGCGCTCAACAAGCCACGTGATAAGATGCACAGATTGATGGTCTCAGACGCGGAGGCAACTGAGATTCGTCCTCCATCACCCGGATTGAGGCGAGTCACTACGCCACCACGAGGACTAAGAGCACATTGGGAATTGGGCATTCCAATTTGAAAAAAAAAAAAGAAGTAATTTTAACTACAATCCTCTAAATAAAGAAACATATAGCCATACTTTTCACATTTCCTGGTTTGGAACGGGGAAGTAAACTATAGCAGGGTTAACTTCTATAGTGTTGAATACGAGACCACAGCAAATGTTTTGAAAATATAATATTAATATTACGTTTCCACAACATTCCACAAAATTACAGCAGTCAGAAGAGAGATGCCAAATGTACTGTCCTTCCTCAGCAACTGTATTAGAAACCTCATCACAACTGTGGTAACTAGCTTTTTAAAACTAATTCCAATGTAATATAAAGCATAATGTTATAAATTATTATTAAAGTTATCTAGATTTATGCTGCTAAATAAAGTGGAAACACTTCAACACAGTCTTGGAAAGGGTCCATTATGGGGCCAAGCATCAAACGGACACGATTAACCAATAAGACAGTATTGACAGGCTGTAAATACTAATAGTTTACTCAAGCTTTATTTTTTACTATTCTTACTAGTTTTAATTAAGTTACCATTACGCTCTAAACCCCTAACCATTATTTAAATGGTCCTAATTAAGCAGAACTTGAAATGTCACATTTTGGATTTATAACTCAAATATACAAGTACTACTTAACGAGTACTACTAACTTAAAGTGATCGAGTACAACATTGCGGCTGTGTGGAATACCCATAAGCCCTTGCGCTTGAATATATTATGTTTGTTTGGTCAAAACAAGGGAGCTTGTGTAGAAAATGAATTATCATTATATAAAGATGTATATAGTTTTAATTCTTATGACTATTGTTGCTGTTTTGTTACAGCTGGTTGATAGTTGTGATTTGTCTGCAGTCTCCAATAGAGTGATTAGTGTTCCCTCTGGTCAACTTAATTTAAGTCATTCATCTTTACTCAACTGTACTTTACAAAAGTGCAGATTTATGTGCACTAAGAAGTACTGATGAGAATCCAATGTGCCATATGGCTAACCGAGATTCCAGTCATAATTTCCCTTATACTGTAAAAGTTGTGCTATAACAAAGTGTTTATATGAAGTCGGTCCACTGTTGGTCATGTTTGGGACGCTCTCGGGAGGTTATTTCCAGTCATGACTGTGCAGCTCATATCTACTTGAATGGGGAAAGACCGAAATCTCAATAACGGTTGATCAAGATGACGATCAAAGAACATATTTCAAATCAGCAGTAAAATATAACAACACTGGAATCGTATATGGTGCTTCTTTATCTCAGATTACGAGAAAACAGAATTTCCCCATCTTGCATACCTAATGCACATGCACGTTCTTGAGTTGATTGACAGGTGATGTCTGTATCTAAAAGGTGATTGGCTCTTTAAACTGTAAGGCGGGACTTCCTGTCTATACCGCTAGAGCTCCATGTTTGAGCGTTCCAGTTCCTCCCATTAATTTTACTAGAAGTGGCCCATCTCTGCTAAATAATCTCTGGCTATAACTCTATTTAAATAATTAAATAAAAACAATTATACTTTAATCACAGATGAGTCAAAGGTGCTGTAAACCTTCTAAAATTTCCACAAGCTGAGCCATTGGATTAGCCACGCCCCCTCTCACAAAACGCCACACTCCAAAGAGACCAAAATAGCTTTATTGGCACCAACAGGAGCAGGTTACAAAAACAACAGTAGCAAAACAGCGCCCTCAACTGACAACTGTTATGAACAACATGGCATAAAAATGGCATTAAGCCTCAATAATTCGCTGCAACTACAATACTATGAGAATGTGCAAAATGATTGACAGGCAGAAAGCGTCATTGATCGTGTTCCGTTCGTTTTTCACAACATAGCTTTGAGTGCCTTCAGTCGAATCAATACACAAAATAATTTAAGAGATTAAACTGTAGCTATCACAGCTAACTGCTAGATTAGATTATCAAACAATTAATTTGATAATTTTTGTTAATGATTGGCAACCAGTTGGTAATGATTCATACTAAGGCCACGTACACACTAATTCGTTTGAAAACTGTTTTCAGTGTAATGATGTCATCTTTATTGCCTGATCCCTAATATAATTACACAGATATTTTGGTGCTCCTGGGAATGTCTGATGTTTTATAGACGACAGCATGTGAAGAAATACACACAAGAGCATTTTCTCTGCTAAATTGTGTTTTATTGCAGCTTTAAGAGATAAAGACAACAGAAACACTCCTGCACACAAACTAAAACACACACTGCAGGTGTTTTACTTTAATATTCCCAACCGTTCCCTTCAGCGGCAGCTCAGATCCTGTCAGAGAAACTCTAATCCCGCTGAAATCTCTCTGCAGTCTCCAGCCGTGAATGCAGAACTCGCGGTGTTCTTCAATGATGACACTGTGTGAAACTGAGACGAGTGAATGGTGTGATACTTCAGCACACAACACGAAACATCTCTTTGGTTTCACATCAGTCAAACATGCAGTAAACTCTCTCTTTTCCCGCGGCAGTGACTCACGTTATGACTCAAATGCAGCGCAGCCGTCACGTTGACATTCC
>NC_059384.1:357500-390000 GCF_019703515.2 Myxocyprinus asiaticus
CAAAAAAATCATACGAAGGTCCAAAAGAGAGGGGAAGCTCTCACACATTGTATAGAAAATGTCTTACAATTTTTAGTTTATTGAGAGGCCATAAAGTGCAAAGACAAAACGTTTTCTATTTACATAAATAATCAAAGAACATTGGTATGTTTTAAAGAGTGACCCTCTTTGTTCCAATCTTTTTCAGGATCCTCCGCTCATTATAGATCTAAAAATATTAGAGATTTTGTGGTTAAAGCGGACACTTTCACTCCATACAATAAGAGCAACAGAAAAATAATCTCGTTTAGGAGCCGTATAACAGACAGCGTATACAGTATAAAACAGTTTGTCACTTGTAGTTCTGAGAATGTCGTATATCACATTTCTTTTTTCTTCTTTTTTTATTTTTCTCCCAATGTGGAATGCCCAATTCCCAATGTGCTCTTAAGTCCTCATGGTGGCGTAGTGATTCGCCTCAGTCCTCAGCGTCTGAGACCGTCAACCTGCGCATCTTATCACGTGGCTTGTTGAGCGCGTTGCCATGGAGACATAGCACGTGTGGAGGCTTCACGCCACCCACCGCGGCAACCACGCTCAACTCACCACGTGCCCCACCGAGAACGAACCACATTACAGTGACCACGAGAAGGTTACCCCATGTGACTCTACCCTCCCTAGCAACCGGGCCAATTTGGTTGCTTAGAAGACCTGGTTGGAGTCACTCAGCACGCCCTGGGTTTCGAACTAGCGAATTCCAGGGGTGGTAGCCAGCGTCTTTACTCACTGAGCTACCCAGGCCCCCGTATATCACATTTCTTGTCCATGCAACAAACAATATGTGGGAAAAAACCATTAGACAAATTAGAACATGTATAATTGAGCATATGAGCGCCGTGAGAAGGGAAGATCAAAAATCTCCAATTGCATGCCACTTTTAGAAGCTGGTCACTCGGTATCTGCTTTTTTTTTCTCTTTTCTACCCAATTTGGAATGCCCAATTCCCAATGTGCTCCAAGTCCTCTTGGTGGCGTAGTGACTCACCTCAATCTGGGTGGCGGAGGACGAATCTCAGTTGCCTCCACGTCTGAGACGTCAATCCGCGCATCTTATCACGTGACTTGTTGAGCACGTTACCGTGGAGATGTAGCGTGTGGAGGCTTCATGCTATTCTCCGCGGCATCCAAGCATAACTCACCACACGCCCCACTGAGAGTGAGAACCACATTACAGCGACCACGAAGAGGTTACCCCATGTGATTCTATCCTCCCTAGCAACCGGGCCAATTTGGTTGCTTGGGGGGGGGGGATACAGAACGGATACTCCTACAGAAAGAATCCCGATGGATATTTCACTTATAATTTTACATCCTCTGGGAATGAATGAAGATTTGTCCCTCAGCTGTTCTCTATAGGATTATTATGACGCAACTCTATTTGCACATGCTTATGATTTGAATTATGGTATGCAAATATAACTATGTACAGTTCACTTTTGGAAATACATGTAGACATTTTTGAATATTGGGTGATTGTTGCACTATGCCCATGTTTTTGAATTATGCATGATCAACATTTGTATTGACATAATTGACATTTCTCGAAATATAATGTATATATGACACAAAATATAATTCCTCACTGATTTGTATGCATACAACAATTCTTCTTTGAATAATGAATATTATTGGTAAATGGTTGTGATATAATAACATAATGGGTAATTTTTGTATATGTAATTTTTATGTAATTTGTGTCTCTATCTCCTGATATATACATGTAGATTCTTGATAACTTGTTACTTTAGTAATATATGTGGATGCTGGTATACCATATAAAGAGGCAATATATGTCTATAACATTTAGCTAACATTTGTATATTTTTAAGTCAATTCTATTAAGACAAATACGGTAAATACTCCCTCTTTATAAATGGAATCAGGTGTGCTATTGTTAATGGGACACTGATGACGATGTGAATAGAAAACGTTTTGTCTTTGCACTTTTGCAATTTTTGGCCTCTCAATAAACTAAAAAATGTTAAGACTTTTTCTACACATTGTGTGCGAGCTTCCCCTGTCTTTTGGACCTTATATTTGGAGATTAAAAAATATTAAAGCAAAAAATGACTGGACTAGTGAAATTCTGATCATACCGTTGTTGCTCAACTTGCGACGCGGTCTGGCACACCTTGAGAACACGTGTGATCTAAAAATAGTCTCTTACTTCTTGGATTTGTCAGTCGGAGCATCTTTATGTGCTCTCTTCGCCGCTTTCAGCTCTTTTCGGGCTTCTTCAATTTGTTCCTTTTTCTTCTGGATCTGTAAAAACAGACAGAAGATAAGTGTAACATCACATGACCTCTGATCCATGATAGCAAACAAACAGAAAAGCATTTTATGAAATAAACCAGATCCAGAGCTATGTGGAACTGTTTCCTGTGTGTCTATTTATTCTCAGATAATGGAGGAATGGAGGTGCATTAAGCGTTCGGTGACCCCTGCGACCTCTGTGTGCTGGCGCTGCATTAACGGTGTGAGTCTGTCCTCTGGAGGTCACACTTCACATCATCAGTGTTTATTTCTAACAGCCAGCTGTCAATCATGACCCTGACCCCGCTGCTCTGCCCTGATTTTAAACCGTTTTGTTCCTGTAAAGTTACAAGCCCACCTGGAATCCAGTAACGGCTGACCGCTGAGACAGCTGAGGGCGATTCATGACCGTTAGAGAGCAGAATACTCCTCAAATGACATCTCAACTAGCTTGAGTGTTTCTGCTCTGACGGACTTATACACTCACACTCTCACGCAGACGCACGCTCGCACACACGCTCTCACACACGCTCTCACTCACACACACACACACGCTCTCTCTCACTCACACACACACACACACACACACACACACTCTCTCTCTCTCTCACACACACACACACACACACACACACGCTCTCTCTCTCTCACACGCTCTCTCTCTCACACGCACACGCACACGCACTCGCACACACACGCACTCGCACACACACGCACTCTCTCGCACTCGCGCACTCTCTCGCACTCGCGCTCTCGCACGCGCACTCGCACTCGCACACACACACTCACACTCACACACACTCTCTCTCTCACACACACACGCACTCGCGCACTCGCACTCTCGCACTCGCACTCTCGCACTCTCGCACTCGCGCTCTCGCACTCGCACTCGCGCACTCGCACTCGCACACTCGCACTCGCACACTCGCACTCGCACACTCGCACTCGCACACTCGCACTCGCACACTCGCACTCGCACACTCGCACTCGCACACTCGCACTCGCACACTCGCACTCGCACACTCGCACTCGCACACTCGCACACTCGCACTCGCACACTCTCACACTCTCACACTCTCACACTCTCACACTCTCACACTCTCACACTCGCACTCTCACACACACACACACACACACACACCTTCTCCTGCAGCAGCTGCATTGATTTCTCAAAGGTTTTGGGTGCTGCCCTCTGGTGGTTACACAGTATGGCCACAGCTCGGTTCGCACGATTATACGACAAGATCTTCTCCTCCACCGTCATGTCATCTGAAACAACAGCAAAATCAAAGAGAAGAGTCGGACAAGAGCGTGTTATGAGGGGTGTTTGAAATGGGTCAGAGGTCAGGACTGACCTGTAGTGAGTTTATTGAGTTGATCCTGCAGTGTGGTCGAAGCGTTGAAGGTTCGAAACACTTTCGCCGTCAGTCCCGTCATAGACTCATTGAGGGTTTTGTTGAGGTAGACCGTCTGAACACAACAGAGCCGTTCAAACACACATGAATCACCACATTTTAAACACTCGACTGCATTGCTGACCGCTGGGATACTTTAGTTTATGGGTAAAAGACTCAAAGACTCGTATAGCAGCAGAAAACATCATCTGATGTGTGATGTGTTGCATTCCTGCAAGACATGGTGATCTCCAAACCCACTTACTGTAATTCTGTCAAATAAATCGTCCTCTGGGTCCTTGTTGTCCATGAAAAGTTTCAAGCTTTTGAAAACCTGTGAACATTAAAATACACAGTCATATGATTCACATACACACTAGATCTCTGCTGTGTAATATTTAGTCATGTGATTATGAGCATATGCACTGACCTGTTTCTCTACTGGCACTTTGTTGTAGTAGCGAATGGAGTCTTTGCCCAGAAAGTCGAACTCGACCACATACTCCTGTCCGTCCATGTGTCTATGTAGAGTGATGTGCTCCACACGCAGAGAACAACAGCCCACCGTATCAGCAGACTCATCATCCTTCTCATTACCTGCTCTCAGGGCCAGCTGCGCACATGCACACACACGCACACGCACACGCACATGCACTTTAGAAGCTGATGCATGTAATTTTTTGATGTTCAAATACTTTGTTGTATTTCCATAAGTGTGTAAACACATAGACTCTGTGATGCTTTTAAAATATGAATGGGTGTTTCGTCAACTTTCATGTTGCAGTGGTTGATTGTTATTAACCCTTTAAGGGGTCTAGTGTTTGGTATCATTGTAAAGAAAACTTTTCACATTTTTTTATGATATAGATTATGATACATTCTGAGACTCAACCTAAGAAACCGCTGAAAAAAAATAAATAAAAATAAATAAAATAAAATCACAAAATTTAGCCAAAAGCGTACTTTGTCTTATTTTTCTGATTTGACATGATATATCTCTGGGTGTTAATAAGGTGGCTCTGAAAAACTGCTTTTGTTTTGTTTCCAATCATGTCAACTGTATCTGAGAACATTTTTGCGATGATATGACAAAGCAATCAAAAGTTATAACATTACAAACATAATTGATCATAGTGTCCAAAAACATCTCCAAACAAATAAAACATAATAATTGTACATAAGAACTAATTACACATGCAAACACAACAATGACTAAAGGTTTGCATAGCATGAAGACATGATTTTAGTAATGAGATTTCACAGAATGAGTTTCATTCTGTGTCATCTGAGTCATCATTGAGTCTGTGTCATGTATTTGGTGCCATCTCCTGGTGGTCATATGTAACATTGTGCTTCATGTGGATTATCTAATGATCTATACATCTGATTACCTTGTGTGTGGACTCATTTGAAAGATAATCACCTCCTCTAATAATAGTAATCTATAATGGTGTGTGATATTTTATATTACATTCATTTTTCGTGAAGTTATAAGCGTAAAAGCTGCATATAAGCAACACCAACATAATTGTCAAAGACATATACTTAGCTATTACTCACTATATTTTTATCTGTGAGTAAAACAAATATGACTGGTTGTATTCTACTCTTTGAGAGCTTTCCAACAACATATGACACATGGATATTTGATGAGTTTGATGTTTTTACTGATTGCAAAAACAATATGAACAATGTACATTTTTTCATAAATGATCAAAACAGAACACTTCTGATTTGTCTGCAAATTTCAAAGCACTTGTTCAGTTTTGGTCATAATGTCTACATGCATTGGAAAGTAGAGCTTCTAAACTTTCAAACGATACATATTTTGTGTTGGTCAAGACTGGAGTTATTAATATTGTGTGATGATTATTTTTTTAAGGCGAGCCTGGGCTTAAAGGGTTAAAACAAACTTTTTCCTCTCATTAAAACTGAAATGGAAACCTTTTACCAGATCTTCATTTATTCTTCGTACTTTTCAAATATCTTTTATGTACATATTTGACTGTTTTAGCCTTCAGACCCAGACTATATAAATACATTATAAAAATATTTAAAAAACTCTGATCATCTAAACAAAGTGTGAAATAAACGGAAACCATTTCAATATAAATGATTTTATCAATTTGTCAAAAATGACAACTGTCCCACAGTTAAAAATTCACGTTCTTATTGAGTATTTTTGTCTTTTAGAAACACTGAAACATTCTTAAAACAACGTGAATTCACTTGAGAAGCCAAATGACACATTTAATCTTGTTTTCATATAAATCGAACGCAATTTAGTAACATTTATGCTCACAAGACAAAACTGCTCGTCAATGGGGTGAGAAAAAAACTTGATTAAAAGGGAAAAAGTTCATTTTTCTTACAAATAGTTTTTTGACTTAAGCATAAACTTTACTAAATTGTTGAGGTCTCTGAAAACTTCTAAAGTAAATTTATCTTAAAGGATGTTAAATATTTTTACCTTAAAATAAGACAAAGATTCTCAGTAAGAAAATGTTCAAAACTTAGAAAAGTTGTTGTACTTGTTAACCAAGTGGACAAAAGTGTCAGTGAAGAGCATGAAATATGAAACAAAAAGAAAAATCAAGGGAAATATCACTTGTGAGCAGAATATTTTGATCAATCAAGCTGTAAAAAGTGTGAAAATATGATTTAATTGTGTGTATTTAGGATACATCAAATGTTAGTTATGAAATTAGCCTCAGCAAGACAAAGGAGTCGGTCATTTTATTTTAAAAGGGTTAAAAATGTCATTTCCATCAGCATCATTTTATCAGCTATGAAGAGCATTTATTCATGTTTTCAGTTTCAGTGCTTCATAAGAATTGAACCAATGACCTTCGATCTACAGGAACAAGAGCAGTTCACCTTATCAATGAAGTAGAGTGCGACTCCTCTCTGTCTGGTCTTCATCTCTCTGGACGTCCAGTCACGTCGGTACTCCTTCCTGATCGAGTCCACGCTCATCTTTAACTGACGAGCCGTTTCATACTTCTGCCAGTCCTTCTCCCCCTGAACACAAACACACGCGGTCAGTCTGGAATCTCCTGCAGTGAGATCTGGATCTGACGTGAAGATCTGACCTTGAGTTTGGAGCTGGGGTTCAGCATGATGTATTTGGGTCGTCCCTGAATGTTCTCCAGCCAGGACACCAGCCATGTGACCGTGTTGTCATGTTGAACACGCTTCCACCGGTGACCTGCAGGAGCTTCTGGGATCTTTGAGTCTCTGTGGAGAGATTACGTGAAGTTACTTGGGCTGTGATGTGATATTTTCACTATGACTTTGCTGATGAAATAAAATCTAGCAACACACTGATTTTAATGCACTTTTTATCTGCCCATCAAGAATAATAATAATAATAATAATAATAATAATTCGTTTATATAGCAAGAATACAAGATAAAAAAAATAAAAAATAAAATCTAGCAACACACTGATTTTAATGCACTTTTTAATCGCCCATTAAGTAGTAATAATAATAATAATAATAATAATAATAATTTTTGTTTATATGGCAAGAATACATGATAAAATTTTTTTTAAATAATAATAAAATAAAATCTAGCTGCACTCTGATTTTAATGCACTTTTTAATCGCCCATTAAGTAGTAATAATAATAATAATAATAATAATAATAATTTTTGTTTATATGGCAAGAATACATGATAAAAATTTTTTTAAATAATAATAAAATAAAATCTAGCTGCACTCTGATTTTAATGCACTTTTTAATCGCCCATTAAGTAGTAATAATAATAATAACAATAATTTTTGTTTATATGGCAAGAATACATGATAAAAAAAATAAAATAATAATAAAATCAATTTTAGCTACACTCTGATTTTAATGCACGTTTTATCTGCCCATTAAGTAAGAATAATAATTTTTGTTTAGCAAGCATACATGATCATAAATAAATAAATGAATAAATACATTTTATTAAGGAGTATGTCATCACTCAAAAATCTTCTCTGCTTGGCACTGTAATAAAATGTTTCAGTAAAAATATACTTTATATATAATATTGCTGTTTATTACAGAAATAATTTCTATGTATTACAATTTTCGTGCATTGTAATGAAAATGAATAATTCTTCTGTATGTTAAACAGTGCATAAAACTAGATTTTTTACAGTATTTTAATTTTGCATTAAACATTTTGAATCTCAGTGTAATGAATACTGTCAGAAGGCTGTGAAATAAAGAGATATAATTTTTAATTGAATCTGTAGCTCTCTGTTAAACTCACTTGCCGCAGTTGATGATGACGTCTTCGGGCTGGATGCGTTTCTTCAGTTTGCCCATCTTTGGGTGTTCTCCTCGCCCGCGGAACAGACCCGGCGGCTCTAGCTTGAAGTTTCCGATTTTCTCGCGGTGTCCGTCCAGCAGACAGTAGCCGTACTCCTCCGTCAGATGACTGGCCTCCTCCTTCAGGACCTGAGTGAAACACATGAAGAGCTAGTAGATAAGTCACAGATAACCTTTGAAATGAACCGTAAAAACTCACCTGCTTTTCCTCTTTGCTCATGTTCTTCCTCTCCTCCGACTTTTCTACAAAGTATTTGTGCATTTCACTGAAGTCACACTTTGAGAGCGTCTTGATCAGCTTCCTCTCATCTTTGGTCATTTCCTGAAGACAATGCAATTATATTGTGTTTATGGACTGCAGAACTATAAAGGCCGTTGAATCAGTGTTCTCATTCTCACCTCCCTCCAATCAGTGAAGAAGTTGTTCTGAAACACCTCTTTACTGGTGTACTCGTGATCCAGCATCTTAGCATAGAAGGTTGCTATTTCCTCAGTAGCAGGACTCAGTTTCACCGGCTGTCCTGAAAACACACACACACACACACATAGTTGTTGGACCATCCTGCCAAATTTGGATTCTTTATCACTTACAGTTTTTGCTGCCCACACACTTTAAGGGCAGAAAAAGAAAATCTAAATAAATACAATAGGGTTCCATTGTGGACACATTTGTTTGTGTCATATTTCAACAGCTTTGATCACAGTTACACAAATAGGATTTTCTCAAATTATAGCACCGCATTCCCAAAATTAAAGGCTTATAACTCGACAAAAACAAGGAGGATCAAGTGTTTGGTATCATTGTAAAGAAAACTTGCATAGATTATATAGATTACGATAAATTCTGAGACTCTCAGCCTAAGAATCTGCTGAAAAATCACAAACAAATTTAGCAAAATGTTCTTTTTTTCTTATTTTTCTGATTTGACATTATATATATCTGAGTGTAAATAAGGTGGCTCTGAAAAACTTTTGTTTTGTTCCCAATCAGGTCAACTCTGAGAAAATATTTGTGTTGATACGACAAAGCAATCAAAAGTTATAGCATTACAAACATAATTTATCATAGTGTCCAAAAACAACTCCAATCAAATAAAAACATAATAATTGTACATAAGAACTAATTACACATGCAAACACAACAATGACTAAAGGTTTGCATAGCATGCAGACATGATTTTAGTAATGAGATTTCACAGAATGAGTTTCATTCTGTGTCATTTGAGTCATCATTGAGTCTGTGTCATGTATTTGGCGCCATCTCCTGGTGGCCATATGTAACATTGTGCTTCATGTGGATTATCTAATGATCTATGCATCTGATTACCTTGTGTGTTGACTTGTTTGAAAGATAATCACCTCCTCTAAATAATGGTATGTGATATTTTATATTCTGTTTATTTTTGTGAAGTTACAAGCAATTAGGCAACATCTGTTCACATGAAACACGCATGTCAAAGACATATATTTAGCTATTACTCACTATATTTTTATCTGAGTAAAACAAATAGGCTGGTTGTATTCTACTCTTTGAGAGCTTTCCAACAACATATGACACATGGATATTTGATCAGTTTGATGTTTTTACTGATTACAATAATATGTACAGTGCAATTTATTTTTTTAATAAATTATCAAAACGGAACACTTCTGATTTGTCTGCAGATTTCAAAGCACTTGTTCGGTTTTAGTCATAATACCTATGTACATGCATTGTAAAGTAGAGCTTCTAAGCTTTCAAACGATATCTATTTTGTGTTGTCAAGACTGCATTTATTAACAGTTTGACGATTATGTTTCTCTCGTGGGCTCATTCGAGCTTAAAAGGGTTAATTAAATTTTGCATGTGACCTCAGAATGCTAGATGGAGAAGAATTCATCTTCAAACCCTTCAAAGAGTTAATCTTACTGTGCTGTGTGTAATGTTTTTGATTTGCACGTAATTTGGTGCACATCGTCTAGAGACCCTCTTGACAAAAGTTATCAGAAGAATTTTGATATTTTAAATCGTTAGAAGATAAGCGACTCAATTTGTTTGGTTATGTGCAATTTGATTCAATGACCAATATCTTCTTACGCCACTCAAGAAAAATTACTACACATGATGTACTTACCATCATAATAAAATGTGACATTATCTGGCAGCGGTTCATAATCTGGAGGGAAATATGGACCTTTATGTTCAAGACTACTCCATTTCTGACTGTCTGATGATTTTCCTTCCTCCCACCTGTAGATGGAAGTCAAATCAAAGTTTATTTATCAAATGCACAAAAACAACATTTGTACAATTGTTTCTACAGCTCCAGAGTGAGAAAACATATTGAATCATGTTCAGCTGAGAAGCTGAATATTAGGCTAAAAGCAGAAATGAGAGAAAATGCAATACAGCTGTGAAAATAGTGCAAAATGCCATATGATTCAATATGAACATGGCCAGTTTTCCACATATCAAACATCTATTATAGTTTACAAATTTTTTAAAAAAGCCCAATGAAAAAAAACTCATACAAAAGGGAGTTCCAAATGACCATTATTTCTCACAGTGGATGTTAAAGTCTTCGAATCGAATAGAGCATAGGGATGATCTCTTCTGAATGGAACGCACTTCATATCAATGCGCATCTGTGTGTCATAAGCATTTGTTTTCAACCAGCAACAACAGCTGCATGCTTTTCCATTCCGTCCACATCTCAAGAACGAGTTCTAGTCAAGTCATTTTTATTTGTATAGCACTTTTCACAACACACATTTTCAAAGATACTTTTATAAAAAATCATGCATTAACAGAAAATGAAACTGTAATATCTATAAAGTCTTAGAGTCATCATTGTGTAGTTTGATTAAATATGATTGTAAATTGTGTATAAAAATAAGTAATTAAATAATAATTGTATTTAGACCCCCAGTGAGCAAGCTGAAGGCGACTTTGGTAAGAAACACAAAACTCCATAAGATGTTGGTTAATGGAGAAAAATAACCTTGATGAATATAATGCCAATATTACTTATGTATAGTGAAAGTCATGGTTTAAGATTAGTAAACTAATTAAGTGTTAAGGGTCAGTGTTTAAACAAAGATTCAGTATGAACTGTAAGATTAATGACTAATGTCTTTGAAGTTCATCCTGGATTAACTGCAGAAGTTCACATAGATGCATTGTCACTTTGTTAGTTGGCTGATGAAGAGTTTTGTTGGCAATTAATTGATAGTCTGTATATTCCATTATAAGAGTGTAGTCCATCAATAGACAAAGGTGATGCAGGCAGAGATCAGTGAGGTGCATCGCAGTTCAACCGGCGGGTCATTTCGGTGAGGTCTATCCTAAATTTAAGGTTCAGGCAGTGGCATATGAAGTATCCCATGTCTTACAGTTGCAGTCGGCATCAGTTCATCCTCTGAAGTCCATCGTAAAAGACTGAAGTGATGTCTGGCTGGCACCGGCTACATTTAAGAGACAAGTAGCAGTGGAGTCCGATACAAAGCAGGAATGGAGCTGGATCTGACCGGCTCTGGTAATCTCGGGATATGAATCCCCCCCAAATAGAATAATATTAGCGTAGATGCCATTCAATTCATTGCAGAGTAATAGATCATGATAGATGTTTCAGGTTCTGGCAGACCTAACAACAGCAGCCTAATTGTGAGTTGATGCCAACTGAACCAATTGAAGTTTATTTATTGATCTTGCTGGACATCCTCCCAGTAATGCATTACAATAATCTAGTCTTGAGGTCATGAACACATGAATTAGTTTTTCAGCATCAGCAACAGAGAGCATGTGTCGTAATTTAGCAATATTTCTGAGGTGGAAGAATGCTGTTCTACAAACATTGGAAATTAGACTTTCAAAGGACAGATTGGTATCAAATAATAACACCTAAGTTCTTCACTGTAGAAGACGATGTAACAGTACATCCATCGGGAGTCAAATTATATTTTAGCAGCTTATTTTTAGAGGTTTTTGGTCTAATAATTAGTATCTCTGATTTGTCAGAATTGAGTACAAGGAAATTTCTGGCCATCCAATCTTTGATTTCACTGATACACTCTGCTAATTTGGAGAATTGTGAAATTTCATCGGGTTTCGAAGAAATATAAAGTTGGGTATCGTCAGCATAACAGTGGAAACATATTCCATGATTCCTGATCATTTCATCCAGGGGAAGCATGTATAAGGAGAAAAGCAGAGGCCCTAAAACTGATCCCTGTGGCACTCCATACTTTTGTTTGATTTGACAATTCCTCGTTTACACAGACAAAGTGGTAGCGGTCTGATAAACAGGACCTAAACCATGCTAATGCAAGTCCACAAATGCCAACATAATTCTCCAGCCTATTCAAGAGAATGTCGAGATCTATCGTGTCGAAGGCAGCACTAAGATCTAAAAGCACTAGAAGAGAAATGCAGCCGTGATCAGATGATAAGAGCAAGTCATTTATAACTCTGATAAGTGCAGTCTCTGTACTGTGATGGGGCATAAATCCTGACTGAAATTCTTCATATATACTATTTCTCTGTAGAAATGAACCTAGTTGGGAGGACACAACCTTTTCTAGTTTTGACATAAATGGGAGATTTGAAATCGGTCTATAATTAGCCAATTCTCCAGGATCAAGTTGTGGCTTCTTAATAAGCGGTTTGATAACTGCCATTTTAAAGTTTCTTGGGACATGTCCTAAGGAGAGCGAGGAGTTAATAATATTAAGAAGAGGTTCTGAGATTATAAGGAATACCTCTTTTAAGAACTTAGTTGGTATTGGATCTAACATTCATGTTGTTGCTTTTGATGTTTCGATAAGTTTTGTTAGCTCTTCATGACCTATGACAGCGAAGGATTGAAGTTGCTCGTGAGCAAAATTATGAGATACTGTTTTCTGAGGTACTGTGACAGATGATTGCATAATATAAATTTTTTTCTGATTATTTCAATTTTATCAGTAAAGAAATTCATGAAGTCATTACTATTGTGCTGTGACGGAATATCTGGTCCAGTTGAGTCTTTATTCCTAACCAATTTAGCCACAGTACTGAATAAACACCTAGGATTGTTGTGGTTATTTTGTATGAGTTTGCTAAAATATGCTGACCTGGCAGCTTTTAGTGCCTGTCTGCAGCTACAGACCATGCACCGCAAAATACCTCTAATTTTGTATTCTTCCACTTGCACTCCATTTTCGGAGTTGTTCTCTTGAGAGCATGAGTGTGATCATTGTACCACGGTGCAGGGCTTTTTTCTTTAATCGAAGGGGGCGACACTATCAAGAGTGCTAGAGAAGACTGTATTTATATTTTCTGTTATTTCGTCAAGTTCTTCTAGACTTTGTGGCTTACTGAGTGTATGAGATAGATCTGGAAGATTATTAGTGAAGCTATCTTTAGTGCTCAAAAGAATAGTTAGCGCGGTGTAGATAGAGTGACGATAGCTGATCGCAGCATACAAGAGATGAGGTAATGATCTGAGATGTCATCGCTCTGCTGTAGAATTTCTATATTATCAACATCAACTCCATATGACAATTAAATCTAGCGTATGATTATAGCGATGAGTTGGTCCTGTCACATTTTGTCTGACTCCAAACGAGTTGAGAATATCGATAAATGCTAATCCCAATGTGTCATTTTCATTATCTATGTGAATGTCAAAGTCAGCAAGTAACTATTAGATCTGATAGAAAATTTGCAAATTCACCAAGGAAATCAGAATACGGACCGGGTGATCTATATACTGTAGCAAGGGTAAAAGACGACACATTAAGCATTATTAGTTGAAAAGACTTAAACTTATATCCTGTCCTCTGAGTAACACCAAAAACTTCACTGTAAATTGCAGCAACACCTCCTCCTCGACCCTTCAGACGAGGCTCATGTTTATAACAATAACCTGAGGGAGTAGATTCATTTAAACTAATATATTCATCCGGTTTAAACCAGGTTTCAGTCAAACAGAGTGCATCCAAACTATGATCTGTAATAATTTCATTTGCAATTAGTACTTTGATAGAAAGAGTTCTAATGTTTAGTAGCCCTACCTTTATATGATGTTTATCTTCAATTGTTTTGTTTTTTTCAAGTTTGACCTTAATCACATTTTTTCTAAATGATTGTCTATAAATCCTATGCTATTCTCCAGACACCTTTAATCTACTATAAACCTCGTCACCATGACAATCAGGGAGGGGGCCAGAGCATATTACAGTGTCTGACATCGTTATTGCAAGTTCACACACCTCTTTAATATTATCTATAGTGATCTCCGACTGGCAAAGCCGGACATCGTTAATGCCAACATGAATAACGGTTTTAGAAAATCTACGTTTAGCATTAACCAGCACTTGTAAATTTTATCTGATGTCAGACGCTTGAGCCCCGGAAATGCATTTAACGATGGTGGCTGGAGTCTCTCTTTCCACATTCATTACAATAGAATCACCAATTCTGGGTGCATCACTGAGTGGGGTGAATCAATAGGAAACCCTAACAGGAACGATAGAGTGGTGTCGCTTTGCTGAATGAGTATGCCACTGAGACGTCACCCAAACGCCCTGCTGCGGGGGCTCTACAGCCGGAACCAAAGTGTGTGTGTTGCTCGCTGTACTATCTGCATCCGAAACAGTATCTACCAGCTTCTCTTTCTCACTGACCTCCACTAGCGTTCGGATGCGTGTCTCTAACTCATTAACCTGCTCCGTCAGCCTGACTAATTCCTTTCATTTATCACATGAAAATGCCTCACTGCTGATGGAAGAAGCTATAGTAAACATGTGGCATGCAATGCAGGAAGCAAAAATATGGGTGGATGCCATGACTTACCGCAATTGTTTGTTGTTGTTGGATGTTCCTGAGCGGTGAGGGTTTGAGATCGACGTGAACTGTTTGTTGTTATGGTTTCTGTTGATAAGCGGTGCTTTGAGATCGATGCAATAATCCGTGTAACACAGAGGAGAAAACAGGTGCATGCTGCAAAATGCAGCAGTTGAATCGCGATAAAATTAGAAAGCGGATGCACGCAGAAAAATGCACGCAGTTGAATCGCAACAGAATAAAAAGGGAAAACCTGATGCACACTGAAAAATGGCAGATATTAAAGATTAAAAGCTGAAAACAGATAGATAAGTAAAGCTAAAAAGCTAGTAGGCTACAAACGCAGACTCGAGCTAGGCACCAGCAGCAATAGGAGTTCTACATTCATTTTTGATTGAGATCAAAATAATAAATTAATTACAATTAAATTGCTTAAGCTTCTCATTTGTAGGTCGCTTGATCTGTAAATATAGCAATTAAAAAATTATTTACATATTTAAAAAAAAATTATTTTGAATATTTTAAATAAAATTAATTTAAAGTGATTTTTTTTATATTTTAACTTACACTTTGAAATACAAATGCTGTAAATTATTAAAAATGTCAAAATTAATATTTTAGTGTGCAGAGACAGCTGCTTTGAAACTATGTGTGTTGTGCAAAATGCTATACAAATAAAAATGACTTGAGTTGAATCATTAAAGACTACCTGAAGGAAAGCAGTCCGAGGACATACCATTTCCACTTATCAGGCTCCTCGTCTTTCTTGACATCTTTCTTCACCTTTTCTTTCTTCTTGTCCTCGTCCGTGTCTCTCTTGATCTTTTTCTTCTTCTCTGATTTGTCATGTTCAGAACTTTTTCTTTTCCTCACAGACTCTTGATGTTTATCTCGTGTGTCGTCTTTCTCTTCGGTCTTTTCATCTTTCACTTTCTTCTTTTTAATCTTGACAGGTGGACTGACCCGAGTGATGCCCGCTGACTCACAGTTGGTGTCCCGCTTTACTGTCACCTCAGACACACAATCATGACCATTATCCTCCTGTACAAACATCAACAATAATCTCAGGAGTTCTGACAGATCTTCCCATCATCTGTCTGAATAATTAAAGGGTTCAAAGTGAAATGCAATGAATCACACAAGTGAAATAAAATAAACATCACACAACGTGACATGTTCTGCTGTAGCATCCAGCTGGCATCCATTTCCAAGAACAAAAGTATATTATTTTCCTGCTTACCTCACACAAATAAAAGACATTTCAGTGTATTCAAAAGTCATCTAGAATGAAAATAAAACTACATCATGAGGTCTCACCACATCCATGTCATGATCTCTTGATTCACATTTCACACTGCAGCAAAAACACATGAATATGAGACTACTGAGACAGAACTTCATCACCTAAACGAGAGAAGAATATTCCAGACAAACCTGATATGTACAGACTGAGCTTCTCCTGATGACAGGGAGTGTTTCATCTAGTAATAACACAGACTAATTTAGATTTGAATCACATTCAGTCTTCATTAATGAACTTCTGTCTTGATGTTTTTACCTTTGAGGAGGATTTGTGCTTTCCATTCCGCTTCGAGTCCTTTTCTCTCTCTTTAGAAGAACGCTTGGATTTCTTCTTCTCTCTTGACACACACAGAAGATTCAAAATTAAATATATGCACAATATTAAGCTCACAAGCTAAAAAAAATATTTTGGCCTATTTTTAAGATTTACACATTTCAATTTCAAAACAAAAGTCATCAATTTGTGTAATGTTTAATAAAATATTATTATAAATATTATAATGTTTCTTAATTTTCTTATATTAAAGATTTCTCAAAATGCATAAATCTTAAAAAAATAAAAATCTTTGAGTGTATTATGAAAAGACATTATGACATGTCTGTTTCTGACCTTTTCTCATGTTTTTTACTGCTCTTGTCATGTCCTTCTTTACCAAGTTTCATCCTGTGTCCAGTATTTCTGTGGAACACAAAATATTGTTTTACCTGATGAGAGAAACTAAATCACTGACGTAAAGTGACGTAATATTCCTGAGATTAAGTGAACTGTATTCAGCATGTGATTCAAACATAAGAGGACCCTCTTCATGTAGAATAAAACCACTTTTATAAGGTTACTGGTATGACTGGCACATTAAGAAAGCACAAATGTGTGTTCCAGTGAGACACTTACAATGGAAGTCAATGGGGTCAATCTGTAAACATTAAAATACTCACTGTTTCAGAAGTATAGACACAAGACATAAACAATATGTGTGTTAACATGATTTTACTGTGATTAAATCACTTACTAATCACATCTGTGTGAAGTTATAGATAATTTTACAACTTTGTTACCATGACGACATAACACAACCATAAACAACTGTAAAAATGATGATTTAAACCACTTTACAGCTCAAATAATAATTTAACAGAATTAATTTAAGTGCTTTTATAAAATTATAAGCTTCACATTTCTGTCTTTAACCCTCCTATTGTGTTCGGGTCACTTCTGACCCGAGAGAGGTACATAATCATTTTTAAATACCACAGTTTTAGTACAGGAACCAAACTTTGGGACTGCATTTTTTTTTTCTTCAGATTTTTAAATAAAATTGTTTAAGAGATTGTTAGTAAAATACGGTTTGGATTCTTTATTCTGCCTTCTTCGCAGTCACTCTTCGATCAGGAGATGAATTCACCGGTGGGAAGAAATACACGGACACAGAATGTCACAAGCAGTTCTTCGATTTATTAAAAGCAAGCAAGGGGTGTATAATGGTTCTTGTCACACAAGGCTGGTTACACCCCCCCCCAGTCCCCATATATGGGGTTGTTTCCTCTCGTTTACAGAAGTACATTCTTGTCAAGTACATTTTGTGCTCAAGACAGTGCCGAAAACATACAAAGCAGATAAGCAAGCATCAGCATAAAAAGGTCACATTGTTCCATCTGAGCCTTATTTCTCACAGAGATATAACCATTTAAAAAAAACAGTTACATCTTTTTGACCCGGGCTTCAGTTGTGGCTTTACACATGATATGTCCATTTTTTTATAAATATTTACTTAAACACTTCACTTACATTTAACTTCTTTCTCAAACTCTCTCACACACTTTTTTGTCTCTTACTGGGACTGCACACACACACATACAGACAGACACACTCAGACAGACAGACAGACAGACACATTCCTGTAGAAAACACACACACACACACACACACACACATACAGACAGACACACTCAGACAGACAGACAGACAGACACACACACACACACATACAGACAGACAGACACACACAGACAGACACACACATTCCTGTAGAAAACACACACACACACATACAGACAGACACACTCAGACAGACAGACAGACAGACACACACACACACACAGACAGACACACTCAGACAGACAGACACATTCCTGTAGAAAACACACACACACCCACATACAGACAGACTCACCCACAGACACACTCACACACAGACAGACACACTCAGACAGACAGACAGACACACACACACAGACAGACACACACATTCCTGTAGAAAACACACACACACCTACATACAGACACACTCACCCACAGACACACTCAGACAGACAGACAGACACACACAGACAGACAGACACATTCCTGTAGAAAACACACACACACTCACATACAGAGACACACTCACTCACATACAGATAGACACACTCACACACAGACAGAAAGACAGACAGACAGACAGACACACACACACACACACACAGACAGACACACACATTCCTGTAGAAAACACACACACACCTACATACAGACACACTCACCCACAGACACACTCAGACAGACAGACAGACACACACACACAGACAGACAGACACATTCCTGTAGAAAACACACACTCACTCACATACAGATAGACACACTCACACACAGACAGAAAGACAGACAGACAGACAGACACACACACAGACAGACAGACACTCACACACAGACAGACACACGCACGCACACAGACAGACACTCGCACTCACATACAGACAGACACTCACACACAGACAGAAAGACAGACAGAAATACAGACAGACACACACACACACACAGACAGACACACTCACACACAGACAGAAAGACAGACAGACACACTCACTCACAGAGACAGACACACACACAGACAGAAAGACAGACACACACACACACACTCACAGACACACTCACACACAGACAGACACACAGAGACAGACAGACACACACACAGACAGACACAGACAGACAGACACACACACAGACAGACACAGACAGACAGACACACACAGACAGACACAGACAGACAGACACACACAGACAGACACAGACAGACAGACACACACAGACAGACACACACAGACAGACACACACACACACAGACAGACAGACAGACAGACACACTCCTGTATTAAACACACATGACAGATGTAACACACATAAGGTTCTACTGTCTAAAGGGGGTGTGACGAGAGTTCATGCATACATTAGTGTAAATAGAGCTTGAAAGAGGAGATTGTTCATATTTGACCAGCTTACAGTATTTTCACACATCAACAGTTCATGAGAGTAAATAGATTTATCTTAAATACAGAGTAAAGAAGTATTAATGTTGTATACTTGAGTTGTACAGTTGTTTGATGAAGTTTAGATGAAAAAGAATACGTTACTTTCAGAACTTTTGATCATCAAGTTGTATCGAGCAGTTATGAGTAATAGGAAAATCTCACTTTAGATGTTCATATAAATTGTATATTATGTTATATTTTGATCAAATTTCACAGAAATGTTGATAAAGATGTCTTCACATGTATTACACTGGTTTTGCTGTAGTTAATGGATATTTTGAAATGTCAAAGAATTTCTACATTTTATTATTTAAAAAAAAAAAAAAGGCATATTAATGAATAACTTTTATAATTGTCAGTACACCTGCTAAACATATCAATCTTTTTACATGTATGAACAGTTAAGAATCTAATAATGACTTAAAATATAGTGTTAGATGAAAACTATCAAGTTATGAATGATTTATAAGCTTTAATTTCACCTGGTCAAAGATGAATGCAGATTCTGAACTCTCCAAAAATTGACCCCATTGACTTCCATTGTAAGTGTCTCACTGTAACAGATTTTCGCTTTTTTTTTTTTTTTTTTTAAAGAAAAGGAGGGACGACTCAATTTTTTTTGTGGTAATCAATATTATGACAAATGCTGTCGATTGATCTTAACTTTTACTGAACCTGGAATATTCCTTTAAACGATAACAGCTAAAATTTACTGCATATCCTAAACATTCATGCAAGAAATAAACTGATTCTCTTATTCTGATGAGGGGAAAACCGCAGTGTAAATTAGATGACTTAATCCCAGTTTAAACCAACATTTACTCGTTTATAACACAAAATAAGACCGATTTATTTTTTCAAGACTAACTAAAACCCGCACTGTTCGAAGACCATTTATGATGCAAAATGACTTAGTTCAACTTGTACCTGAGACGGATCTCTTTGGCTTCAGGGAAAATGTTACCTGCCTCAGTCACACCTGAAAGTTTTTAAGTTCCTCGTGCAATCAACTGCGCAAAATCAGCCGCAGCGCCACCTGCAGGAGTAAAACCAGAGCTGCTGCAGCAGAGACGGGCCACTTCTATTAGAACACCCAACGGATGTACACAGGAAGTCCCGCCTTACAGGTAAAAGAGCCAATCACCTTTTAGATACAGACATCACCTGTCAATCAACTCGAGAACACGCAAGCGCATTACTATAAAAGATAGGAAAAGTGCTTTTTTTCTTTTTTAGCGTAATCTGAGATAAAGAAGCACCATATACGATTCCAGTGTTGTCATATTTTACTGCTGATTTGAAATATGTTCTTTGATCGTCATCTTGATCAACCGTTATTGAGATGTCGGTCTTTCCCCATTCAAGTAGATATTAGCTATACTGTCATGACTGGAAATAACCTCCCGAGAGCGTCCCAAACATGACCAACAGTGGACCGACTTCATATAAACACTTTGATAAAACTTACCCGCGCATGAACGTCCATCAGAGGTTCAACCTGCAAACTTTCAATATCTTTCACTGATGATCTCAAACATGCAAAAACATTTTTAAATCCACTCTTGCTCCAATTCAAGACATTAATTAAACTTTAATCCACAGTGAACACAATTTAACCAGTGTTTTCAAGAAATATAGGATTCAGTAAATAGTACAAATATGGGGCACAACCAATGCTATAACATCATATTCAGGATTAGATGGAATAAATGTCATTATTTGAGAATGATCTATCGAAATAACCCATATTGGCCGACCAATAATCTGAATATTGGGGGGAACATGTGTCCTTAAAAGGTGCTGTAAGTGATTTCAGCCGTTCTACTTCCACGAGACTGAGCTGTCTAATTAGCCACGCCCCTCTTTCCAAAACCCCGCCCTCCAAAGTTACCAAATGAGCTTTATTGAGACCGACATCGTGCAGAAACTGTTGTCAAAAACAACAGTAGCAAAACAGCGCCCTCGGCTGACAACTGTTATGAACAACATGGCATAAAAATGGCATTAAGCCTCAATAATTCGCTGCAACTAAAATACTATGAGAACGCGCAAAATTATTGACAGGTCGAAAGCGTCATTGTCCACGGACACATTTTTGTTTGCTGTTTACAGAGTCTAGAGCTCTCACAGAGACTGGTGAGATATCTCATGACACTTATTTCATTAATACCTCTCAGGGAGTAGGAACATTTTTTTGCATACCTTTCCATGAAAAAAAAATCGCTTACAGCACCTTCAGTGTCTATGGTACTTTATGAGGAGTTCTTTGTGAAAAAAAAGATACACATGTTCATGAACAGTAACCAGAACACACTACAAACATTTCAATGATTCACCAGTCATTTATTACAGCAAAAATATCTCAATGTGTACATTTTTCCCACCCTTTAGCAAGAAACTGATGGAATGATTGACCAAAGGCTTGTTCATTCAAATATGTTCTTTTGTCAGAATTACAAATCTCCCACGTGTCCAGTTTATTTCATGAAACCGGCACTGTCCAACTGCAACATGTTTGTGTTTCATCGTCCATCTGGCTGTCACAAATACTCAAATTCACTTGGTATGAAATGTTCAATTGGAGAAAAATGCACCATTTACATATAAAAGAAAGCAAAAAATGAATCAGTGTAAATCAAATTGTCTAAAATTAAAATCACTATCAAGACCTGCGGTTCAAAAAGTTCAGAAAAACGACTCCAATGAGGCCCACCAAAATGATAAGACTACACCATTTTAGCCAAATGAAAGGTCTATGAAGGGACCGTTGAGCGTGTTAGGAGCACGCTATAGACTCCAGCTGTTGCTCGGCCTCGGCGGCCATGGCTGCGGCCTGGAGCTGTTCGGTTTCGCTCTGCAGGCCGCTCGACGTCAACTGTTTGCGTTCACTGTGCATGTTGTTCTCGTGTCTCTTCAGGTCGGACGCTTTGGCGAAGGCCTTCGTACATGAGCCGCACACAAACGGCTTCTCTCCTCTGTGGCGTCGCTCGTGATCCTTCAGGTGCGACTTGTGCTTGAAGGCCTTTTCGCACATCTGACAGCTGAACGGCCGCTCGTTGCTGTGCACTCGCTCGTGTTTCTTCAGGTCGGGAGCGCGGATGAACGACTTCCCGCAGGAGTCGCAGCTATAGGGCTTGAAGCCCGTGTGAATTTTCAGGTGTTCCTTCAAATGGGCCTGCGTGGTGAATGCTTTGGTGCATATCTCGCAAACGAACGGTCGGTCGGCCGAGTGCAGTTTCTCGTGTTTCCTCAGGCGGTTTTCGTCGACGAACGTCTTGCCGCACACCTGGCAGGCAAGCTGATCTCTGTGCCCATAGAGTAGATACTCAAACTTCATGTCGCCGGTGGCCGTCGTCCATCCGGGGGGCTGTTCGTCCTTCACGTCACCCATGCTGTCTGCGAATGACAGCGTCTGCGAGTGAGCCGCCAGTTCTTTGGGTTCCGTGTCCATGGCTTCCACCTCCTGGTCGTAGCAGCTCACCTTATGTACCTCTTCTTGTGCTAACTCTTTCAGGATGGCCTCCTGCACTCTCAGGGCGTTGTTGGGTGATTTGTCCAGGTCGTGATTGCTTTGAGCTTCCTCCACAATATCATCAGAAGGAGCATCATCTTGGTCCCCGAGCACCTGAACGTCGTTGTCTTGAGTTAATGGAGGATCTTCCATTGGAAGACCCATTTTAACCATGTCGTACGGAAACTTGCTGGCGTTCCTGGGGTCATTTTTCTCATCGGTGGACATGTCTCGCTTCTGAGAGCAGAGCTTATCCAGAAACCGGATTCCTAGTATCTGTCCTGAAGACATCATTAGATTCACATCTTTCTTCTTCACAGAAATCTTGGCGGTGTACATGTAATTGAGCACTTCTTCAAAGATGTCTGAGCGGATGAAGTCAATCTCTATGACGGAGGAGCTATCCACCTCATGTTTCTTGAAAAGCTTTTTGAAGTAGTTGCTGCATGCCGCTAACACACAGCGATGCGCCCTGAATTTCACGTCCTCAACGACGACCGCGATGTCGCAGTGATCACCCTCCAATCTCTGCTCGTTCAGTAGCTTCAGAAAGATGGTTTTGTGCTCATCGTCCACATACTTCACAGTTTCTGACATACTGGAGGGAACAAGAGAAAGTATGAGAATGAATTAATCTGAAATGTTATTCTAATAGATTAATACATTACTAGAGGTAGACCGATATATCGGTGTTACCGATTAATCAGTGCCGATAGTTTCTTTTTAGAACTATCAGTTATCAGCAAAAGTCAAAAAATCTTAGTTGCTGATATATACAGTTGTGCACAAAAGTTTGCATACCCTTGGAGAATTGGTAATATATGTACCATTTTGAAAGAAAACATGAGTGAGCAGGCAAAACACATTTCTTTTATTTCTTATGGGATACATATTAGTGCCCGACCGATATATCGGTCGGCTGATATTAGCCTTTCACCGATATATCGTTATCAGCATATATTTTACCGATATGAAAACTTTTTTTCAGAACATATAATGCAGAAAACAATACTTTAGAATTGGTGTCATAGCGCAGTTTGTCCAGCAGTGCGCCCCGACTCCACTGTTTATAGACAGGGCGGAGTTCAACGGTGTGGATTTGAGCGGTCTCTTCCCGTTAAATTGCTAACTAGTTTGTGAAATACATACTGGAAAGTTAATAAAAAATTACCCCATCATTTTATATAACTAATATAACGTTAACCCTGTCCCTGACAACCATGTCAATCATGTCTGTTTGCTGTTAGTCAGCTATAGTTTGTCAGTGCAGTCAGTAATGTGCAGATTGAAAGGTAAACATCAGTGAATCTTTTTGCAGCTCAGCAGACAACGGTGTGGTGGTGGATTGTGTGTGGTGAGTGTTGATTTCACGCTTCGCTGTTGCCTAGTTGGTGAGATGCAATGCTGGAATGGAAATAAAGTCCATCTTTTACCTATATATATATTTTGAATGTGTTGAAACTTGACACCGGGCGACACACCATAAAAACGGCACCGTTAGATTGGTTTCATGCTGAAGAGCCGCTTAAAAGTACGTTTATTTTCTCTCTCTCGTAAATATAAATTAGTGTAAATGCCAACATCATCATATATGTCGAAAGGACTGATGCCTGTCAACCAAAACATGAGCTCATTCATGTCATTACATGAGTCTGCTTTTTTATTCCATCAGTTACTCCTGGTCGGAGGCTTCTGTAAATATTAGTTTATACGTAGGGTTACGTTCTACCTAAGTTTAATGGTGCAACGCTCAAATATTTAGTAGAGCGTAAATTTTGACTTGGTGCCCATTTACAACTAGGCTAAGTTGAAACTTACGTATAGCTGGTGCAACCGGCCCCTGATGTTTATTTAGCTATTAACACAATAAAGTGATTTGATTTGATTAATTGTATTTTTATTCTTTATTTAAATGGTCAGCAATGAACTTATACTAAACATACAGTACTGATGTTAATTAAGCTATTTATTTTATTTGTATTTATTCTTTATTTAAATGGTCAGCAATTGACTTATACTAACAGTACTGATATTTATTAAGCTATTTATTGTATTTTTATTTATTCTTTATTTTCTCAGGGTTCATTTCTAGAATTTGTTGACACTGTATAATAATAATGTCAATTGTTCTTGATAAAAATATTTGTTTAAGAAAGCAGCCTTCTGAGTACCTTTGCATTGTCATATCAGTGCAAAATCGGTGAACAATCCACATAGAAAAGGTCTGTTTTCATTCCAGCTCAAAAATTAACTATATCGGCCACCATATCGGTAATCGGTGAATTTCCCCCCTCTAAAATGGGTATCGGTCTCAAAAATCCCATATCAGTCGGGCTCTAATTCATATTCAACTGTAGGTTATAACAGAATGGCACAATCATAAAACAAAACATGGTAACAAAGAACAAAATGAAATGACCCCTGTTCAAAAGTCTGCATACCCTTAGTTCTTAATACTGTGTATTGCCCCCTTTAGCATCAATGACAGTGTGCAGTCTTTTGTAATAGTTGTCTATGAGGCCCCAAATTCTTGCAGGTGGTATAGCTGCCCATTCGTCTTGACAAAATGCCTCCAGGTCATGCAAAGTCTTTGGTCGTCTTGCATGAACCTCACGTTTGAGATCTCCCCAGAGTGGCTCGATGATATTAAGGTCAGGAGACTGTGATGGCCACTCCAGAACCTTCACCTTTTTCTGCTGTAACCACTGGAGGGTCAACTTGGCCTTGTGCTTAGGGTCATTGTCATGCTGGAAAGTCCAAGAGTGTCCCATGCGCAGCTTTCGTGCAGAAGAATGCAAATTGTCTGCCAGTATTTTCTGATAACATGCTGCATTCATCTTGCCATCAATTTTCACAAGATTCCCCGTGCCTTTAGAGCTCACACACCCCCCAAAACATCAGTGAGCCGCCACCATGCTTCACAGTGGGGATGGTATTCTTTTCACTATAGGCCTTGTTGACCCCTCTCCAAACAAACTCTATTTTGGTCTCGTCACTCCAAATTACAGTGTGTCAGAAGCTGTGAGGCGTGTCAAGGTGTTGTCGGGCATATTGTAACCGGGCTTTTTTGTGGCATTGGTGCAGTAAAGGCTTCTTTCTGGCAACTCGACCATGCAGCTCATTTTTGTTCAAGTATCGTCATATTGTGCTCCTTGAAACAACCACACCGTCTTTTTCCAGAGCAGCCTGTATTTCTCCTGAGGTTACCTGTGGGTTTTTCTTTGTATCCTGAACAATTCTTCTGGCAGTTGTGGCTGAAATCTTTCTTGGTCTACCTGACCTTGGCTTGGTATCAAGAGATCCCCGAATTTTCCACTTCTTAATAAGTGATTGAACAGTACTGACTGGCATTTTCAAGGCTTTGGATATCTTTTTATATCCTTTTCCATCTTTATAAAGTTTCATTACCTTGTTACGCAGGTCTTTTGACAGTTCTTTTCTGCTCCCCATGGCTCAGTATCTAGCCTGCTCAGTGCATCCACGTGAGAGCTAACAAACTCATTGACTATTTATACACAGACTCTAATTGCAATTTAAAAAGCCACAGGTGTGGGAAATTAACCTTTAATGTCATTTAAACCTGTGTGTGTCACCTTGTGTGTCTGTAACAAGGCCAAACATTCAAGGGTATGTAAACTTTTGATCAGGGGCTATTTGGGTGATTTCTGTTATCATTATGATTTAAAAAGGAGCCAAACAACTATGTGATAATAAATGGCTTCATATGATCACTATCCTTAAATAAAAGACATTTTCCTTTCATGATCAGTCATATTTTCTAAATCAATGCCAAAATTTCACAATTTCTGCCAGGGTATGCAAACTTTTGAGCACAACTGTATATATATATATATATATATTCCTACAGTAGCCTGTAACAGCAGCCTCTAGAAGTGAAATAAAAACAATATCTGACACCGACTGGGGATCTAAATCTTTCGTCATTGTTAATATTCATCCATATTTTTATCCTCACTTTAATGCATATTTTGATAATTTGATTAGATAAATCAACAAGTGTTCTAAATTGAAGCAAGAGCATGCTGGAATTTTGTTCATTTTTTACATTTTGTTGCCTCTGTTTGTGCCCATCGTAGTATGAAAAGACTAAGATTTTTTTTTTACATTCTATAAATCGATTTTAAAAAATAATGATTATCGGCCTAACCAGCCACTTTAGTTATCGGTATATGTAAAATCCACTGTTGGTTTGACCTTTATACATTACTACATAAACTGGTGTTTAATTAGCAATACGGCAGTAACATGGTACAGTGTAAGAATTAAATGGTAATAACATAGTACTGAATTATTACCATTTTCATATATAGTAGAACTGCACAATTAATAGAAAAATAATCAGTTCACCACAATTTACTAATCGTGAAGTGTCAATTACAGTCTACTACCATTGCGTCAGAATTAGAGGTCGACCGATATATCGGTTTTGCAGATTAATCGGCACCAATAACAGATTACTGAACTATTGGTTATCGGCAAAAATCCACACCGATAGTTTTTTCCTGTTGTGTCCGGTGCTGTTATATAGTATGAGAGCGATCTCTGATACCTTGTGGTGTTTGTTTTGACATGTGAGACTACACTCTGCATGGAGCAGAACACTTCAGATGCGGACTTAAAACATCAATGAAAAGGTATGTATACAGACACTACAGTACATGTTGTCATATCATTATAAAGTAATTAATTTGTTGACTAGATGCTGCATTAATAGAGAACAGCAGTATGTTTGCTGACAAGGCTGAGAGGACACTAACATTAAAGCTAACCTCAAGCGGTTAGAACAATGTGACAAAAATACACGCAAGTCCTACCCAAATGTTTAAATGTCACGATTGTTCCCATCTATTTGCATTAGTTTATATCCAGCTGGTCACGTTTACGCATTCGTTAGCCAGCTAAGTTGCATATTTAAAGCTAGTGACGTGAGAAAGCAAATTAATATCTTCATGCAGCCGAGAGATACATATAAATAAATCAGAAACGCATCTGATTTCAATTCAATTTTCTCATCCTCACTGTAATACGATGACTTCAGATCGATCACGTTCTTGCGCTAATAAAGGCGAGACACAGTGCAACAAATACAGTTGAACAGAAAGCTCTTTTTAATTAGACACATCATCTAATAAACAGCGCTCCTACACGAGACGCTGAATAAACAAAAACAAAGAGAAACAAAGACGATCGTCTAGCGTGTTTACATAGAAAAACAAATGTACGGTTGCAAAAGTGTTCAGTGTGAACAGCCCCTTACAGCTGGTGGAGGTCTTTGGCCGTTGTGTCTTGCGCTCTTATAAGCATTTCTCAGATTATGAGTTGTTTAAATGCTTTGTCAGGAAAGAGGTTCAACTTGGAAATGTGTGTCTCGAGATTCTCGCATTCAGTTCCAGTCTGTTGTGTTTCGTCTGATTGAACAGCCCCTGACCTGTGCTCATAGTCTGAGCCGCTTCACCACTGAGTTCAGCCGAATACCTCTGCTATCTGTGAATATTGCTACTCTACATACAACTGTACTGAATAAAACACAATGTGCTATTTCACTGTTATTATGAAGCTTGAGTCTGGAGTATTAGGAATCAGTGCAAGTGTAACACCATGTGAACTGTCTATTTCAGCGTTTCCCCCCTCATTTTACTTTTGACTTAACATTTGAGAATATGGACCGACTAAAACTTTTTATTTATTTATTTTATGCACATTAGTTGAAAATGAAATGCTCTTTTTTTAACAGCCAGGATAGGAATGTTCTTTGCAATAATATAACGGTGCTGAAATGTTTATGTATTTATTGCACCCTCTTGTGGACTACGGAAACAACGTCAATTTAAAAATCATCTGACTTTAAAATTCGAATATTAGTTCATATATATTACTATTCAGGGCTCGACAATAAGGACTGCCCGATGACCCGGGGCCAGTGTGAGAGAGATTCGGTCCAGTTGCTAGAACTGTCACTTGCCCGATCGGGCCAGTGCTGCATTTATAACATTAGTGCAAGAAAACAACAAGTGAGAGAGCACAACAATTACACAGAGCGAGCGAAGTCTTCTAACCGAGGAGCGAGCGCGAGTATATTTATCTCGCAAAGATGCGTGAGCGCATAATATACTGGATGTCGTGCGCAGACACCGAGTGCACTCTCCGAGCACTGTCCTCGCTCTTTTATAAGTGTCTTAGCAGCAGCTATTACCAATGTGTAGAAAATAGAAGAAAAAAACTCACTTAATGAATTTCGTAGCGGGATTTAAAGTCTTGTGCAACAGTTTAAGTATCCCCGCACATTCCGTGTTCACAGTGCGTGAAATCCCCACATCTCGTTTTTACATGTTGGTGAAAAGCAGTAATCCACACACAGGAACACAAGAAATCAACAGTTTCTTTCTATAGGACTGAAAATCCATGTCTCTCTGTGCATATGTCTCATCATCATCATCATCATCATCATCTCTCCGTGCAGTGTAGACTGTTTAACACGCATGTGCTCTCGTAAAGAGACAGAGCGCTAGTTTTATTCCCACTGTAAAAAAACAAACACATTTTCTCTCATTAATCCTCCTTTAGAGATGAAGCGCCGAATGAGACGTAATAAACACAGTTATACACGTGTCTGGAAATCACGAGCTGCTCAATATCCAAAATGTAAGTATAGATTTAATTAGGTTTGTTTCAAAATGTAATCATTAATTGGACATGATAATAGCGTTTGATATGAAAAGAAGTAAGATCACTATGACTATTAGGCTATTATTATCAGAGCTGTTCAGCTGCAGGGTGAAGATGAATATTCATATCATCCTCATGAATCACCAGTTATATTTCTCATTTCTGGACTGTGCAGGTATTTTTGTATTTGTGCATCAGTGTTATATACACATTATTAATTCACAGATTAGGCCTAATATCTCCCTAATGTATATTACACGTCACAACCGATTTAGTAGCAAGTCTGTTCTCAGGGATTCATATGTTTATTACATTCAGACAATAATCACATCTTTAACTCAGTGATTAAATCTTTGATCCTGTGTGTGAATACACTACACATGACTAAACGTGTGACCGAAAACACATCATCTGCACAACAGAACTCTTCACTTAACTCATGTGTAAATGGCAGGACGGCTGAGGTTAATGTGATGTATTTATGAATTGATATCTGTAAAGTGGGGATTACATATGGCATAAATCATATCTTGCAAATTATAAATGTGATTCAATTTTGACCGGGCCAGTAGAAAAAATCCTTAGCGTTGAGCCCTGCTATTTACATATTTATTTCATTTAAAAAGTACAATACATTTTCATGGTTCAGTCAGTACTGTTTATTTTTGTAATAAAGTTCAGCACTATTTTACTTTGAGTGTTATTTTTTCGTTCAGTATCAATTTTAAAAACTATCGGTTGATTAATCGGTTATCGGCAGGTACTGCCCAACTTATTTATCGGTATCTGTAAAATCCACTATCGGTCGACCTCTAGTCAGAACTGACTATTTACAATGTGATGTTGTGCAATGATTGAACATTGGAACTAATCACCCATTTCTGTGTAATTTATTCATAATTTAAACAGTTTTGTTTTACATGCTCCTAAAAGGAACACTGTGAAGTTGACCATTTAGGCATGTCTTGATTTACCAATGTATCGGATGGTGTAGCCTACATAAACAATACGGCTTGGACGTAAATCCTATTAATCGAAATTACGGTATCAACTGGAATAATCGCCAATTATTATTTTTCTCAGAATCGTACAGTTGTAATATATAGACTGATTAATGACAGTTTTGATATTATTTGCATGGGCCAATAACTACCCTACAGACGTTTGGACTTCACGTGTTCAGTTTACAAGTGTCTGAGTAAATACTGAGTAAAATAATGTATGCATAGCATTCCATGAGTGGGCTTTTGTGAATATATCAATTCATTTTGGGAATTTATTCATCTTTATATATATATATATATATATATATATATATATATATATATATATATATATATATCTCATTATGCACTTACATAATGCCCCAAGACACTTTAAATAATAATAATAATAATACCGTAGCATAATAACGCATGGCATCACCATGTCAGATCTTCTTTTTAAATAGTGTGGGCAAGTATGCAAAAGCATTTGATTTTGTAGAACATTTAGAAGTGTTTGTTTACCAACATTTGACAGTTTTATTAATATAATAATTGTGTGGAGTAAAAGCAAATTGATTCATAAAGATCAATGAATGCCTGATGAAATAATGTAAATACATGATACAAAAAATAAATAGAAAGATAGAAAACTCTAAGAAAACACTGTTTAATGTGGTTTAATGAAGATTATTAACACTTTAAAGGACACGTGATGTTTCGATACGGGCCACAAACGACAAAATAACTTCATTTACACTCTTCTAAACCGGCGAGGTGTGTTTTAGCACGTTAAATTGTTGCTTTACTCTTTAAATATCCTGTTTGGTCCATATAATTACATTTAATCGGTTATTTTGTAATTTCTGCTCCAGTTTGGTTCTGTTGAAGCTAATTTTAGCATTAGCACACACATCATCTCCGGTGCCTTTAATCGACATTTAATCAAGCAACACGACGATTTCTCCTCTAAACGAGCCCCGAGGAACGGAGAGCACCGAGAGCAGCGGAATGTGTTCGGTAACCGGGCGCGCTGAGGGCGGATTCAGTGGCGCGAGCTGCGCGGAACATGATGAACACTCCCGCGGGCGCGCGCCGCCATCCCGCGCAAAAACATTACGCAATATTCCAGCAGCTGCTTCAATCTGCAGCCAAAATCCGTTTCTTACCTTTATTGTGCTGTTTTGATCCACTGTGAGAGTGTGTGTTAAATGTCACCAGCGCCAGTGCAGAATTTAATACTTTGTTGTTGTGTGCGAGGCCGAGGACGAGCACTGGCGGAAGGACGCGCTGCGCCAGCACGGAACTGCAGTGACCGAAGCGCGTACACGGCACAGCTACGCAAACAGCGCACTCACACAGAGGGACACGGGCACGGCTACGCAAACAGCGCATTCACACAGAGGGACACGGGCACGGCTACGCAAACAGCGCATTCACACAGAGGGGCACGGCTACGCAAACAGCGCATTCACACAGAGGGACACGGGCACGGCTACGCAAACAGTGCATTCACACAGAGGGACACGGGCACGGCTACGCAAACAGCGCATTCACACAGAGGGACACGGGCACGGCTACGCAAACAGCGCATTCACACAGAGGGAAACGGGCACGGCTACGCAAACAGCGCATTCACACAGAGGGACACGGGCACGGCTACGCAAACAGCGCATTCACACAGAGGGACACGGGCACGGCTACGCAAACAGCGCATTCACACAGAGGGACACGGGCACGGCTACGCAAACAGCGCATTCACACACAGGGGGAAGAGTGCATATCTTCGCGCGGGAATGGCGAGTGCATACCGAGAGTAATTTCACAGAGAAATTATAATAATTGGGCTTTAGTTTAATAGATCAGCATATTCATGTAACTGTCTGTCTGCGTGTAATTAATAGGCTCAAAAATCTATGA
>NC_059384.1:395000-400000 GCF_019703515.2 Myxocyprinus asiaticus
AACATTTCAGTAAATAACAGTAATGTTTCCTGTAGCTGAATGAAGGAATGACACAAGATCTTACAGTAGAGTAAAGCATGATGCAGGTCAGTCAGTGTCTGTCAGTGATCTGAAATGAACATGTTAAAATGCAACAAACAAACTTAAGTCATGCAATTAAACAATGTATTAATTAAAAATGCTGAACGTAATGAATAGAGGCCTCAAAAACATGCCCCACAAATTATTTTTCTCTCTCTAAATGGTTTTTTTTTTTCCAGATTTTTTTTTCTTAAGAGAAAAGAGCATGTTTCTTTTTCTTTCTAGATAACAATTAGACCTCGGCCACCAGGTGCCACTATAGGTAAGCATGAACTCTTATGCTGACAAGGTCACAGAATGTCTGTGGTACTTCATCTGTTGATTTATACGTTTATATTTATTGTATAATACAATTACAAGAATGTTTTGCGAATCTTAATAATGAAAAAAACATATAATGTTAGAGAGTCTTGGGATACATGAAATCGCACAATTAAATGATCAGGTTACATATGTTTCATATGGCATTCGCTGACAACTGGAGTTATTTCTGATTGTTTGATGACATTCACCACATTCTGTCACCTTGTCAGCATAAGATTTCATGCTTATTGATAGTGGCACCTGGTGGCCGAGGTTGGTAACACCTTCTAATTGTTAGCTCGCAAGAAGAAATAAAAAACAACTCAGAAAAAAAACAAAAACATTTTTGCGTAGAATTATTTTTTGTAGGACATTAGCTCGGGAAGGCACTAAGACAACGAAACAAATCCTGACTAAGTGATTTTTTTTTTCACTTTGCAGTTCAGGGCTTCCGTATTGAACTACCAATTGTTGAGACGTCTTTTAACATGACGTCACAACAGTCAAGTCGGACCATTCATAGAATTACGAGTTTACAACTTGTGAATACGAGTTGTAGGAAGACATGAATGGTTTTTACAAGTCGGAATCTTGTAATTATGGTAATTCCGACATGACGTTAATGCACCGTAATGAACTTGTACTGAAGCCGGAATATTCCTTTAAGGTGTTCCGAGTGATTTCGGGCATGTTGTTAGGGTGTTGATACAGTGTTCTAGACCTGACTTGGGTCCCTCCTTCAATGTACAGGGTTCCCAACATTTTTGACCAATGAATTTCTGTGACTTTTCCACGACTGTGGGAGCCCTGAATGTAAGCCTGTAAGATTTTTTCACCTGTTTTATCATCCTACACCAGGTGAAAATGTCAAGTGTGATCTGTTAGTAAAGTAACAGTACACCTCTCCTCAACAACACACATGATTTAAGGGATCATGTCTGACACACTCAACGTTTAATACTTAATAACTGTCAATAATTTAGTTGTAATTTTACAATGACAATAAAGAGCTTGACTTATTAGAGGTTTAATCTGATCACTATGAGCAGTAGTAATAATGATGCTTGACTTCTATATCAGTGAGCATCATCATTGAGATTATCTGCAGTTCCCCTTGACACCAGCAGAAGGCGCTGTGCTCATTCAGAACTGCACCTCAATGTTTTTTAAAACACACAGATCTTCATTCATGTCATTCATAAAGTTAAAGCAGCTGCAGATGTGAATGGTTAGTACATAATGTAAAAACGATGCACTAGTTAAACAGGCCAAAACTATCAGCATCCGCACTTAACCGATGTCTTCGCAGATGCAGATGCATTACAGATGGTGTGAACAGCCCAAGCGACCATGTTTGAACAGCAGCTCCAAACCGCAATGCCTCAGTGAAGCAGCCAATCAGCTTGCAGTCAGCTAAGCCAAACAGAGCTATGACTGGCTTGTCTTACCAGCGTCACTCCTCGCTCTCCTCCGGTGTGATCTCCGTCTCTTTATGGACCATGACTTTGGTCACTGACATGTCTGGATGTTGTTCTTTCGCTTCTTTAATAGCCTGAGCTAGAGCCTGACCCACAGTACACCCGCATCAGAACCACAGCGGCAGACATCGAGTATGAACACAATCACAACCACTTCACCAGACTCAACACGTCTTTGTGATGTTGGTGTTTATGCCAACTGCTGCATTTCTACCCTTTTGACTACCTCAATATTCATGGATATAAGTGGATTACATACAATACAATGCACTTATTTCATGTTGTTCTGCAAAATTCTGAGAAAATTCACATCTGCTGTTACTGAGGTTGAGGTACGTGTAGGTTTAGGTTAAGGGCTAGAGTGAGGGGCACAGTTAACAGTGTACTTACAATGTAAGTACAATGCAACAACATGTATTTACATAATAAGCACATTGTATTAAATAATTAAGTGCATAGTAGTTAACCTTGTGCGACCCTGCGTCAACATGCGTGGACGTTGTATTTTAGCTTTGTTATACGTAATGCATAATTTTAATTGATTTAAACTGAATGAATACTGTTCACAAGACACAACACTGTCATTTAAGGGTTAAATTTCTGGCGCACCGAGTCACATGACCCAACAACATGACATTGATTTCCTTGAAGAGCTTCTACGGACGCAGCAGCAAAAAAGTGCCTCTGGTAAGTAGTCTCTTTACATTTTTTTCATCAATACCTGTTTGGTTGTAAAGTTGAGAGTCTCTAGTTTCGTTTGATATGCCGCTTTAAAAAATATGTTTATTTTTCATGCATCAGGGCGCCGATAAACATTATGTCCACATATGTGGACACTGGCACCACATTTCCTCAAAAGATGAAAAAACATGTTCGTTATTTTGAATAACCTGAATAAACACATGAACACATCTGTGGGTCACTTAGCTTCATTTTAATATAGAGTCTTTATATGGAGTTAGGATGAAAATAAGGTGCATTTCAAACTGTTCTGAGACCAGTGCAGACAGACAGCACACTGGAGGTTAAGTCATTCACTAAATAGGGAGCAAGGGAGCATCCTATAGCTCTCTATGCAGTTAAGTGCATTCACTCCTAAAATCTGATCAAAAGTTCAGTTTCAGGCTGCAGATGATGTTTGGATCACTCAACATGTTTGACAGACATGTGACAATGATAATCAGTACATAGATTCAGAATTTATAATGTATCATTTTATTTTAACATGGTTGACAGTGATTGGATGATGCTGGACATTACTTTGAATCTGAATTAATTATGATAATTTCTGATTAACATCTCAGAAACATGAATAATCAACACTCCTGGAAACATCATAAACTATTTGATGAAAAAAAAATCTTTTCACAACTTAGTCCCGCTGTACACATATGTGGACATTCATTTTTAGGAAAACTATTTGCTCTCGAATTTGTTTTTTGCATGTTTATTTGGTGCTACTAGTTACAAATCAAAAAGGGAAATGGAAAATGCACACATCAGTCACACTCGGGTCTTATATCACAAATTAACCATGGTGTTACTATAGTAAAACTGTAGTTACCATATTAGTTTTTTTTTTTTTGGCAGAATGATTATGATCTTAATTACTATAGTTTGGGTTTTCCTGTTTTATTACTATGGTTTTACTATGAATATCATGGTTAAATTATGGTTACTGTAGTCAAACCATGGTCAACTTTTTGGATATTGTATCACTACAAATACTAAAGTTGAACTATGTAGATTTACTGTAGTAAAATGTAATAAAACCATGGTTAATATACGCAAGGAATGGAGAAAGGTATTGTAAGGGACAGTGTTGGCTGTAATCAGATTACAAAGTAATTAGTTACTGTAATCAAATTACTTTTAGGTAAAAAAAAAGGGTAATGTAATGCATTACATTTTAAATTCCTGTAATCAAATTACAGTTACTGACTTTCAATGAAAGTAATTACTAATAAGTACATTACTTGGGTTACAAATATTTAAAAAAATTATATTTTTATGTGTAATACAATTATAATGTGAATTAATATTTTCATATGTACGTCTGTTTGTGTTTCTGTGACAGCTGAAGGGAAAATGTTTGTAAAAAGTGTTTTAGAAAGTAACTTAAAAGTAAAGTAGTAAGTAATGTGATTACTTTTCCAACGATGTAATCAGTAAAGTAATCTGATTATAATTTTAGAGAAGTTAGGGTTAGGGTTAGATTGACCAATTTTATGGTGTTTTATTTTTATTATTTTTATTTGATTTTATTTTTAGCGTTCGACAACCCCACATCCATTCACTATTGTATGAAACAGCTCAGACATTCTGCTACATGTCTTCAATTGTGTTCCACGGAAGAAAGAAATACAGGTTTGGAACAACACGGGGGTGAGTAAAAAATGACAGAACTTTCATTTTTGGGTGAACTGTCCCCTTAAAGGAATAGTTCACCCAAAAATGAAAATTTGCTGATAATCTACTCACCCTCAGGCCATCCAAGATGTATCTGAGTTTCTTTCTTCATCAGAACAGGATTTAAGATTTTTAGGAAAGTATCCCGGGTTTTTAGCTTCATCCAATGCAAGTGAATGGACACCAATTTTTGACGGTCCAAAAAGCACACTTAGTCAGCATCAAAGTAATCCAAATGACTCCCACTGATCAAGTAATGTCTTCTGAAGTGAATCGATACATTTGTGTGAAAGTTAGTGTCACAGTTGTTGCTCGTGTGTTTGAAGTCAGTAGCTCATTACAGTTCTCACCTCATCATGGTCAATATCTGCATCTCCTGAGATCACAATTCTCTTCTCAATTCTGGTCTCTGAGACGCCACCCTTCACCATCTGTCAAATAAACATCAGCAGTGAGGTCATTCTGCTTCTGTCCGCTGGTAATCCATTAGGCATTAGTGTTGTACCTTTGTGATGTGTGTGGTGGTGGTGGTGCTGCTGGTTTCTGATGTAACCGTCTGAGCGCTCATCAGAATTCCAGATTCAGCGTCTTCGTCCGTTTCGCACTGTCACATTTCAACAACACCGTCTCAATGCATTGACATTTACTAGTATGTTCATACCACATTCATTATGTAAATAAGTCACAATTACTGCATGCTAATAATACAGAGTAGTATTCAGTTCACAC
>NC_059384.1:405000-425000 GCF_019703515.2 Myxocyprinus asiaticus
GATTGGTGATTTGAGAGGAGATCTGAGCGGGGATTGTGGTGTTGGGGAGCTTCGGTCAGTTAGCAGACGCAAATCAGCTTTCTCGCCATCTCCAATTTCCTCACTGGAGGGGATGGCCACAACCGTCCTCACCGCAGGCTCGGAGGGCGATGGCGTCCTGACCTCCTTGACTGTGATTACAGGGACACTGACGCTCTCTGCAGCGCTCACGCCTGTGATTGGATGCTCAAATGTGACGGGAATGACCTTAATGGTGGCAGCAATGAGTTGGTCATAGAGTTTTGCAGGTTGGGGCGACGGCAGGTCGTCATCTTTGGATCGGGTGGCCATGGTGACAGTCTTATTGGAGGTAGTGTCGTAAGATCTACTGAACGTGTAGGACTTGTAGCTCAACTCCTCGGCCATAACGGCTGACTTACCCGAGATATCTTCTTGAGCTTTGAACTTTGGGTCTTCTAATGCATCACTGGTGGCTGATGTGCTAGTGGCTGCCACAAATCGGTAGTTGGCTGAGTGTTTCTTCTCTGGTACCTTAGGAGGAATTTTCTGTGGTACCTTAGGAGGAACATCTGGTACAATAGTAGAGCCTTTTTCTGGAACGATGGGAGGAACATTTTCGGGTTCAACTGGAGGAACTTTTTCTGGTACTTCAGGTGGAGTTTTCTCTAGTACTTTAGAAGGAAGCTCCTCTGGTACAATAGAAGAACCTTTTTCTGATACAATTGGTGGAACATTTTCTTGTACTAAAGTAGATGTTTTTTCTGGTTTCTTAGGAGGAACCTTTTCTGGTTCAAAAGGAGGAACCTTGTTTATAATGACCCACCCGTCAGACTCCTACATATGACACATAAACATCCATGTTAGCGTGCTCTGTAACAGTGGTTCTCAACCGTTTTGACTCCAAGGCACCCCACTGTCCAAGACAATTTTCAAAGGCCCACTTTGTTTTCAAACTTTATTAACAGAAACTAGGTGTGTCAATATTACATTACAGTAATTACAATCAAATATTTTAAATAAATTATTAAAATAATTCACTACAATTCATTTTGTGATTGCAGAAGTTTCAAAAACTGTATGTTCTTCAATGAAAACAGTAATTTTAAGTCAGAAGTTTGCTGAGACCATTATTGTGGGCCCCGACTCCTGGTTGAGGACCACTGCTATATAAACGCAATGTTAGTCAACGCTAAAGCCAAGAAGACAACAGACATTAGAAAGAGACAGACACAAGCATACTAGCACTTAAATTAGCAACTTCAGTTCCACTCACAAGAGCATTTTAGGGACGCTGCATGTCGTGACCGCATTACCACCTCGGTGTGTATTATTTTTCAATAATTCAACGGGCCAGAGTCAATTATTCCGCTTATACCACAGTTACCACACTTTAAGACAACGTTCAGGGTTTTATCTCAAGACATTTTCTGGTTTTCATCCCTAAAACGCTCTTATGAGTGGAACTACTTTCTTCCACCACAGATTCAGCGTCTTGCTCTGATACAGCCCGAGCCTTCGTTACTAGTTCGAAAACGTCACTTTAGAACTAGCAACGGAGGATAGCAAGGCTTGTGCTGCTTTACTGGAGCACTTACTGGAGTAACAAATTAATGCATTTGTGTGTGTGTGAGAGTTTGTGTTTGAGGGATCGAAAGAGTGAAACTCATAAACTGAGAGTGATCGCCTCTGGGATTACCTTTATTTTTTGCAGCTCTTGTCAGAAGAAACATCGCTTCAAAATTGGCAAGACGTAAGTTTAAGCACTTCTCAGCAGTAGCGAGTTTTGCCATATTTCCGATGTAAACCTTAACAACTGTTTTCAACCCTACTGAGATGCAGGTGTGCACTGACATGACGGCTCTGTTTTACGCTCGCGAGAAAGTGTGTGCATAATGTGTATAATGTATGCGTGTCCACGTGTGTGTGTGTGGGAGTGTGTGTGTGAGAGGGGGAGCACGAGGGTGTTTCCCGCAGATATTTTAGATAATATGGAAAATGTTGTATTGATCAAGTGTATCTAGCTTTGATACAGCTCAAGCCTTCATTGCTAGCTTGAAAATGTCAATTTAGAACTAGCAATGGAGGATGCGCTGTTTTTCGGCATTGGAGTAAGCAAATCTGCCACCGCACACATGTATGTATGTGTGTGAGCATGTGTAAGTGCAGGTGAGACGAGGAGCGTGAAGGCGCTTTTCAACCAAAATTGAAATAAATCTAGGATATTATAGACATTGTTTGATGTTCTTAACCGATTTACTTTAACCAATGTCTTTGTTTGTTGTGTGTGAGTGTGTGAGAGTGTGTGTGTATGTGTGTGTGTGTGAGAGAGTGTGTGTGTGTGTATGTGTGTGTGTGTGTGTGTGTGTGTGAGAGTGTGTGTGTGTGTATGTGTGTGTGAGAGAGTGTGTGTGTGTGTATGTGTGTGTGTGTGTGTGTGTGTGTGTGTGTGTGAGAGTGTGTGTGTGTGTATGTGTGTGTGTGTGAGTGTGTGTGTGTGTGTGTGTGTATGAGAGTGTGTGTGTGTGAATGTGAGTGTGATTGTGTGTGTGTGTGTGCGGGTGAGATGAGAGTGTGTGAGTGAGTGTGTGAGAGTGTGTGTGTGAGTGAGAGTGTGTGTGTGTGAGTGTGTGTGTGTGTGTGTGTGTGTGAGAGTGTGTGTGAGTGTGATTGTGTGTGTGTGTGTGTGTGCGGGTGAGATGAGAGTGTGTGAGTGAGTGTGTGAGAGTGTGTGTGTGAGTGAGAGTGTGTGTGTGTGCGTGTGTGTGTATGAGAGTGTGTGTGTGTGTGTGTGTGTGTGTGCGGGTGAGATGAGAGTGAAAGAGAGAGAGAGAGAGAGAAAGAGAGGGAGCCCAAGGACACTTTTCAATCGAAATTGAAATAAATTAATAATATTATAGAAACTGTTTGTAATTTTTATCCGATGTACTTAACCAATGTCTTTGTTTTCATTGGTTATTTTGTTGTGTAGCCTGTAGGGCTCTTTGGAATAATAATAATAATTTGGCGAAGTGATATGGAACCGTTAAATCGGTCAAGAACTGGAACTACTTCATAGTCGTGCGTATACTTGAAAAATAATTGCACACTTTAGAACGTCTGTCAATCAATCAGAATCAAGCATTCAACAGACCTGTGGTATAACTGAAAACTAATCTTTAAAAAACAAATTTTGCCTCAAGTGAGTTTAGATTTAGAATTGATCTGAAGTATAAAACAACACAAAGATGCTTATTAAGAACATTTAGAACATTTAGCCGTGTGAATACAGATGAGTTCATGTAAGATGCAGATAATGATATTCTCGTGCTTGAAGTGCTTCAAGCAGCTTAAACTCTCTGGTGTTTGTGAGCGGCTGAACTGCAGAGTTTACTACAGGACACAAAGAAATCAATGAGAGACTTTGTGCCGCCGCTTAATCGTTTAAAGCACTTCCTTTCACATCCATTTCAAGGAACATTAACAAATAGATCATTACGACAGCTTCTGAAAAATGTCTTATATTAGCCCCCGCTAGTCTATTCTCTCACATCTTGATTTACAAGTGCACAAGTGAGTTTTGCTACAGGTTTTTCGCAAATGTCAAGGTGTGAATATTTAAAGTTGCGGTGGCAGATTTGAGAGGTTGTAAGTGCTGATTTGTGGTTGTACTGCGAAAGTGAATTAAAGTACAAAAGTAAATGTGTAATACAAGTTTGTGTCTGTCGTTCTATTTATATGAACGTCATTTTACACATTTGTGACTATTTGTCTACAACTTCTAATTCAAAACACAGGTTTTGAATTATTGTCTGTGAGTGCAGATTACAGCATTCAACTTCAGATTTTTATTTTTTAAGTTTTCACATCAGGGCTGTGAGTGTAAACTTCATGTTACAAGTACAAATATTTATTGTACAAGTTCAACTTCAAATCTTCAAGCTCTTGAATTTTGCAACATATTTTCCTTCATAATCATACCTCATCTGGTACGAGCGGTTCGATCATGGGCACCTCATCCAGACGTGGTGATCGTTGCATACGCTTCTCCCACTCGGTCAGGCCCGTCCGATCCGCTCCGCCCTCCAGGAATGTTCTCTTCATCTCACTGATGTTGGTTTGATGTTTGAGCAGCTCGTCTGGTGTACGTTCAATTTCCTGATGAAAACATATTTCAGTCTTCAGTGAAAGAACACAATAAAGCAATCTACAATAAAATTACATGACGAAGTCTATCTACAGTTCAATGGACATTTGAATAGCAAAACAAGAACACCAGCAGTAAATAATCGCACATTCATTCAAGTCATCTGAGCTCAACATTGGCAAATCCATCATTTTACTCAGTCATAACACAGCGCTGCAAATGCACAACACAGGTAGTTTATCACACATATGTTAGTTCATCCAAAAATAAAAATTCTGTCACAATTTACTCACTCAACAAATTACTTAAAGTCGTTAATCTTTACCTCTGCCTTAGCTCTCCAATTTAAATCCATTGCAGTAAATAACAACTTGAAATTTCAGTCTGTTCCTCAAACAAAGCAGACTTGGAACGACTTGGAATATTTCATGCAATTCATATGGACAACTTTTATGGTGCTTTTTAGTCATGTTTGTATAGAAAAGAGCAGCGTGAACCAGTGTTATTATAGTATTTATTTTTTTTTAATATTATTTTAATATTATTTTCAATTTTCATTTGGTTACCAGTTTTATTTTTGTATTTTTCATGTTTGTTTTTTGTAGTTTTTATTCATTTTTATTAACCCTTTAAGCTCGGACGTGACAGTGAAAAAAATAATCGTAACAATATTAATAACGCCAGTCTTGAGCAACACAAAATAGGTATCGTTTGAAAGTTCAGAAGCTCTACTTTCCAATGCATGTAGACATTATGACCAAAACTGAACAAGTGCTTTGATATTTGCAGACAAATCAGAAGTGTTCTGTTCTGATAATTTAATAAAAAAATGCACTGTATACTGTATATTATTGTAATCAGTAAAATCATCAAACTCATCAAATATCCATGTGTCCATTGGAAAGCTCTCAAAGAGTAGAATACAACCAGTCTATTTGATTTACTCACAGATAAAAATATAGTGAGTAACAGCTAAGAATATGTGCTTGACAATTATGTTGGTGTTGCTTATATGCCGCGTATTTGCTTATAATAACTGGAACATAAAGCATCACATACCATTATTTAGAGGAGGTGATTATCTTTCAAACGAGTCCACACTCAAGGTAATCAGATGCATAGATCATTAGATAATCCACATGAAGCACAATGTTACATATGACCACCAGGAGATGGCGCCAAATACATGACACAGACTCAATGATGACTCAAATGACACAGAATGAAACTCATTCAGTGAAATCTCATTACTAAAATCATGTCTGCATGCTATGCAAACCTTTAGTCATTGTTGTGTTTGCATGTGTAATTAGTTCTTATGTACAATTATTATGTTTTTATTTGTTTGGAGATGTTTTTGGACACTATGATAAATTATTTTTGTAATGCTATAACTTTTGATTGCTTTGTCGTATAAACACAAAGTTTTTCTCAGATACAGTTGACATGATTGGGAACAAACAAAAGCAGATTTTCAGAGCCACCTTATTTACACCCAGAGATATATAATGTCAAAAAGAAAAAAAAGTACATTTGTGGCAATTTTTTTTTTTGTGATTTTTCAGCAGTTTCTTCGACTGAGAGTCTTAGAAATTATCATAATCTATATTATTAAAAAGACTTTAAATGTTTTCTTTACAATGATACCAAACACTTGACCCTCCTTGTTTGTTTGTTTATTTGTTTTTTAGTTATGAGCCTTTAATTTTGGGTATGCACCTGAGCTTAAAAGATTAAATACAAATATTTCTATTTAGTTATTTCTTTTTATTTCAGTTTTAGTAATTTTAGTTTTAGGGATTGAGTAATGTCTGAATTACTTCAGCTGACTGAGAGTAATGGAATACATTTAATTTATGGAACACTTAAGTTGTGGTGGTATTGTTAAAGTTACCGAAATAGTTAATTTCCAACTTCAAATTGTCAGATAAACTACATTTTACAGGTTGATTTAACCAACTAATGTAGAAAAAGTTTAGATTACTTAACTTTTATACCATTTAAGTCAGGGCAACTTACATTTGTAAACAGTGAGCACATACAATGTCAAGTTGCGCTTGAATTTATTTGTGTTTGCTCAAAGCGTGCCGATTGATAAGGACATTTAAATCATTTGTAAATAATCTGTTTTGAATTAATACAAGTTTTAGCTCTATGTGTGTTTTTAATGATGTTTTGCATCAGGGTGATTAGTGTTTGCTTTGATGAAGTTTCTTTAGATATTAAGTTGACTTAACTTCTAAAAGTTTGAAGTTGTTACTTACAACAACTATTTGTTATCTTGATGGGGCTGACAAATCATCTTATGTTGAAATTTAGATCTGTTTAATAAAGAAAATCTTTATATATTATATTCAAGAATTTTGAAAAATATGGACAGCTGAACTTAAAATGCAAGTTTATTGAATTTAATAATCACTGTAATTTATTGTATTGAGTTCAAGTAATTTATAATCCAACTTGAATTGTAAAATTGTTACAACTAATTCACCTGAAGTTGAGTAAACTTAAAAATGCTTTGCAGCTGATTGCTTTACTTTTATTTAAGTTTACTCAACTTTTTATTTTTTACAGTGCAACATGCTCAATGTATTTACAGTTACTGCCAACTAAAGAACAAAAATAACATTAAATAATATGGAAATGTAAAACACACAGGGAGAAAAACAAAACAAAAATGACCAATAATGGTCCTCAATCTGTACTTGTACTTTTTTGAGAATGTGTATTAATTTTTTTAGTTTTATTTAGATAGTATTGTGTTACACAACAATACATTTGCTTTTTAGAGTCACTGTGTCGTATTGAAAGTGCTCCCATACAGCACTCGTTTGCTTTCTGCCAACCGCCATCACATCAGAATACCCCATTAAACACAGCTGGCACGTTTTAAAGACACAGAGCAGATGTGGCGAGTATTGTTGTGGTGCGAGATTTGACCGTTCAAAACTGCAGATAAGTTCATATTGATCCTTGATATTCACATAATTTTGGATGGAAAAATATAGTTTTGTGTGTTTTTTTATTTAATTTTAATTAGTTGTCAAGGCAAGATTTTTCATTTTCCTTTAGGTTTTTTATTTTATTTAATTTTTGTATCTAATTTTCATATCTTATTTTATTTTAGTTAAAGGTGCTGTAAGCGATTTTTTTCATGGAAAGGTATGCAAAAATTGTTCCTACTCCCTGAAAGATATTCATGATATAAGTGAAGATATAAGTCGTAAGATATCTCTGTAACAGCTCTAGACTCTGTAAACGGCAAACAAAAATGTGTCCGTGGACAATGACGCTTTCTGCCTGTCAATCATTTTGCACATTCTTATAGTATTTTAGTTGCAGCGAATTATTGAGGCTTAATGCCATTTTTATGCCATGTTGTTCATAACAGTTGTCAGCTGAGGGCGCTGTTTTACTGCTGTTGTTTTTGACAACCGTTTCTGCTGGTGTCGGTCTCAAAGTTAATTTGGTATCTTTGGAGTGCGGGGTTTTGGAAAAGGGAGCGTGGCTAATCCAACGGCTCAGCTTGACAACTTGAAGAAATTCTAGAACGGCGAAAATCACTTACAGCACCTTTAACGAATTTTTTTTTATTACTTTTAGTTTTCATTAACGATAATAACCCTGGCGTGAACATTCTGTCTAACATCTCCTTTTGTCTTCCACAGAAGAAATAAAGTTACACAGATTTTGAGCAACGTCAGGGCGAGTAAACGATGACAGAACTTCCATTCCACTTCTTAAATAAAAAAAAAATGAAAACAAATGGACATCCATTTAATGCTGAGAACTTGCAAGAAGGAAACTCCCACCATAAACATGAAACACACAGCCATCTGTGTCAGTGTTTGTTCTCAAATACGGTTGTTATCATGATTAGTCAAACTCATCTCATGCACAGGCCTGTAAATCTTCACCAACCTCTAACATCAGTTTACTGTGTCTGATAAACACATTCTCTCCTTTAATCCGTCTTATGAAACTGGGCTGAAGAGAGACAGAGAATTAATCATGTCCTCGGACCGTAATAAGGAATATTCCTGAGCAATTCAAGCTTGAAGTACCATCTGTTTTCTCCAGGGGGCAGTAAGTGAAACTCCAGCTGTATAGGCAACGAGCAGCTTATACAGAGAACAAACACACTTACCGACAGCACAACACAAGATGAGAACACGTTCTTGTGTTCAAACACAGCTTGATGGAGCGCAAATCCAAACACAGGGATCTCAAGACCTAAAAACTGTTTGTTTATGTCTATGATGCGACACGACCACAGTGAGATGCTCCAAAAGCGTCTGGCGCAGGTGTACATTGATGCGTCCTTATAATAGATCTCAGACTGATTGATGAATTCAGTTGCAAAATGGATTGCTGTGAACTGTAGGCCGATGATTGGCTTATGTTCAATTATATGGAAATAAACAATACATTGCATTCTAAAGCACATTTTTTGTTGTTGTCTTTTTTAATGCTTCACTTGTGTGCCAAAATAATGTAATGCATTTGAATTTTCTGTATTATTATTTTTACATATATATATATATATATATATATATATATATATACTATATTTTATTTATAATTATCTAAATATAACTATTTATAATTATTTAATCACATATTAAATTATTATTGTTATTTGAGGGGCTTTCTCAGCAAATATTTATGTATGCCATTAATTGCAATAAATTTGATTAATTAATTGGCATACCATGTAATTAATTCAATTAAACATTTTAATCGATTGACAGCCCTTCATTAACAACAACGTTGATTCATCAACAACAACAAAAACAAAACCAGTCCATATGAGCTGTGAAACTCGCAGACTAATGTGGTTAATTATACAAGGTACATCTGTACACTTGGTACATTTCTAAATATGAATTTTACCAATTTTTATTTTATCATCATTTTGGTCATTTTGGTGGACAGTAAATATATACAGGTGCATCTCAATAAATTAGAATGTCGTGGAAAAGTTCATTTATTTCAGTAATTCAACTCAAATTGTGAAACTCGTGTATTAAATAAATTCAATGCACACAGACTGAAGTAGTTTAAGTCTTTGGTTCTTTTAATTGTGATGATTTTGGCTCACATTTAACAAAAACCCACCAATTCACTATCTCAACAAATTAGAATACATCATAAGACCAATAAAAAAAACATTTTTAGTGAATTGTTGGCCTTCTGGAAAGTATGTTCATTTACTGTATATGTACTCAATACTTGGTAGGGGCTCCTTTTGCTTTAATTACTGCCTCAATTCGGCGTGGCATGGAGGTGATCAGTTTGTGGCACTGCTGAGGTGGTATGGAAGCCCAGGTTTCTTTGACAGTGGCCTTCAGCTCATCTGCATTTTTTGGTCTCTCGTTTCTCATTTTCCTCTTGACAATACCCCATAGATTCTCTATGGGGTTCAGGTCTGGTGAGTTTGCTGGCCAGTCAAGCACACCAACACCATGGTCATTTAACCACACTTTTGGTGCTTTTGGCAGTGTGGGCAGGTGCCAAATCCTGCTGGAAAATGAAATCAGCATCTTTAAAAAGCTGGTCAGCAGAAGGAAGCATGAAGTGCTCCAAAATTTCTTGGTAAACGGGTGCAGTGACTTTGGTTTTCAAGAAACACAATGGACCAACACCAGCAGATGACATTGCACCCCAAATCATCACAGACTGTGGAAACTTAACACTGGACTTCAAGCAACTTGGGCTATGAGCTTCTCCACCCTTCCTCCAGACTCTAGGACCTTGGTTTCCAAATGAAATACAAAACTTGCTCTCATCTGAAAAGAGGACTTTGGACCACTGGGCAACAGTCCAGTTCTTCTTCTCCTTAGCCCAGGTAAGATTCCTCTGATGTTGTCTGTGGTTCAGGAGTGGCTTAACAAGAGGAATACGACAACTGTAGCCAAATTCCTTGACACGTCTGTGTGTGGTGGCTCTTGATGCCTTGACCCCAGCCTCAGTCCATTCCTTGTGAAGTTCACCCAAATTCTTGAATTGATTTTGCTTGACAATCATAAGGCTGCAGTTCTCTCGGTTGGTTGTGCATCTTTTTCTTCCACACTTTTTCCTTCCACTCAACTTTCTGTTAACATGCTTGGATACAGCACTCTGTGAACAGCCAGCTTCTTTGGCAATGAATGTTTGTGGCTTACCCTCCTTGTGAAGGGTGTCAATGATTGTCTTCTGGACAACTGTCAGATCAGCAGTCTTCCCCATGATTGTGTAGCCTAGTGAACCAAACTGAGAGACCATTTTGAAGGCTCAGGAAATCTTTGCAGGTGTTTTGAGTTGATTAGCTGATTGGCATGTCACCATATTCTAATTTTTTGAGATAGTGAATTGGTGGGTTTTTGTTAAATGTGAGCCAAAATCATCACAATTAAAAGAACCAAAGACTTAAACTACTTCAGTCTGTGTGCATTGAATTTATTTAATACACGAGTTTCACAATTTGAGTTGAATTACTGAAATAAATGAACTTTTCCAGGACATTCTAATTTATTGAGATGCACCTGTATATGGGTAGGCCTAAATGTTAATTTTTTTACAAGCATAATTTGTACTATTCATGTAATTATTTACATTGATATGTAGAACAAGCGCTAAAATGGTACTGTCCCTTTAAGACTACGGGCAGTTTAGCGTTTGTTTTGGTTGAGCTCATATTAACGACCGTGGAGTCACACAGCTTTTTTATTATTGTTAAGTGTTTATTTTTTGTTGTTTTTGATCAAACACTGACTGTAAAGAACAGAAACGATATTAAAAGAGATATTAACCAGTGACAAATGGATTGCGTGGATCTCATCTTTGGACACGCATTACACAGAACGATTCAAACCAAACTTTTATTCTCAACACACACATATCGCTTGCAGTTCCTGACATTTAAACTAAGGTCAATAGTAGGTTTCTGGTGAACAGGTCAGCATGATCACATGGAAAGTCGGCATGCTGTTTTAGAGAGTTCCAGTCCACTAGGATTGGCCACATTATGCTGATTTACCGACAAGCGCAATCTCCCATCAGACATGTTTGCGTGTTGTATTACAGGTTTGCCGGAAGCTTGTTGCGACAGCAGCATGGGAGACCCAGGTTCACATCCTGTGTTGAAACCAGGAAATAATCACGTTTGCATAATGAGTGACGAGCATAATTCGGAGGTTGCAATTTTTCCTCTTACATTACATTTTTACTCCACTGATGGTTAGTTTATGTTTGGGGTTTGTGTTTATAAAATATGCATTTTTCTTCACTGTATTACATCCTGTACAGTTGAAAACAACTTGCTTTTGGCACCCCTCTGTGGAAAATGGAGGTCACACATGCCCATACGCCCAACAACACTTAACGCTTTGGCCACTGGGGCAGTATTTCGAATTTCGGTAAATACAGACCGATTTCAGCTAAAGAAAAGTCGGTAACACTTTCTATGTAGTCCATATTGATAATGAATTGTAAAGGCATTATTAATGCATTATACTGATTTCATAATGTCTCATAATTCACCTAATAATAAGATATAACTTATAATTAAGGGATGTCCCGATACCGGGCTCATGTACTCATACTCGTAAAAAGGCTCCAATACCAAAAACGATACCATCTGACCTATGAGTGTCATTACGTATAAGCTTACAGTGCACAAATTAAATCCACGATATGTCCTAGTGTTATTTTATTAAACAGCACAAGCTGCAATTTAATGAAATAAATATATAATCTGCATGTGCACAGTTGATTAAATCGCTTCCTTTAGCAGTTTATATTCACTCGGAGTCACCAGTGATCTGCGCTTCCTCAGATGTGAATCATGAAATCATGAAGCGGCATTGCTGGGTGAATCGCCAAAATAAGAGTTCCATTTAAATAGACAAAAATATGACAGAAATATGTCACCACTCTATAGTTATGTATTATTTCCTGTAATAATAAAATAATAATTCTATTATATTAAGCAATACCTCACATCTGTGATGCTCTGTTGTGCAACAGTTGTATTTTGATTATCTGTAAAAAAAACAAAAACACTTCATATAATAAAGTAATGTAATGGTATGTTGAAAATAACTGATAATTATTCTATTTAATGAAAGTTTATTGAATTAATTTGTTAAGACAACCTTTAATGTTAACATTGAATTAAACTGTTAAATATGGAATTGTAAAAAAGAAAGAAATGTAAAAAAATAAATTGTAAAAAAATAATAAAATGGATTTCATAGGGTCATACATGTTAACATACAGAGATGCGTCTCATCTTTAAATATGCAAAATAATTCTTAGACAGCCTTTACAGCATATTTGAGTTACTTCCGCTGAAACCAGTAAAGTTAACAGATCATCTCTCTTGGTTTTCTTTACAGTTATTATCTTTATATTAAAAAAAATTCAGATTTTCTACAGTTGTTTTTTTTTTTTTTTTACTGTAACATAAAAAAAAACTGGTATCAGTATTGCTGAGTACTGTAAAGGAAGTATTGATACTCATACTCGCTCTCCAAAAAATGGTATCGGGACATCCCTAATCATAACTACAGTTATAACACGTTATAAGACTTTCCCCTATTCAAGGGAAAGTTCGCGGTCTCATTCGGGGCTCGCGAAGAGGATGAGCTGTCGATCACAGCATCGGAGAGCGGGCTTGTCCAGTCTGATGCTGAGGACTCTGCTGGGCTCCCACCTTCGGATGCGGTCGCCCAGTTGCAGCCCGACGCGGAGTTGGCAGCCATACTTGCCTGGGCGGCTGCGAGCGTCAGGCTGGAGTGGAACCCTCCACTCCCCCCTGAACCCTCGTGGCTTGACGACGGTTCCTGTGCTCAGAGCATCGCTCACGGCCAAGCCCCACCCCAGTTCCTTACTTCCCGAAGCTGTATGAGGAGCTTATGAGGTCGAGGCGGGCACCTCTCACTGCCCGGACCCGGTCTCTCAGCTCCTCCGCTTTCACTACCCTCGATGGTGGGGTACTCGGCGGTTCCCCAGGTGGATAAGGCGGCTGCGGTGCACCTGTGCCCGCAGAATGACGCCACCTGGCAGAGCCGCATGAGACTCCCGTCCAGGGCCTGTAGGTTTACGTCATCTCAGTGGCTAAGGCCTACGGTGCCACTGGACAGGCAGCCACCACCCTGCACACCATGGCTCTCCTGCAAGTGCACCAAGCCAAGGTGCTAAAAAAACTGCACAAGGGTAGTTCTGACCAGGGATTGATGCAGGAGCTGCATTCGGCAACCGATCTCACTCTCCGGGCGACGAAGGTCACAGCGCGGACTCTCGGGTAGGCGATGTCCACCCTCATGGTCCAGGAATGCCACCTTTGGCTCAACCTGGTCGAGATGAGGGAGGATGACAAGGCACGGTTCCTTGATGCCCCCATCTCCCAGGTTGGCCTACTCGGCGACACCGTCGAGGACTTTGCCCAGCAGTTCTCGGTGGTTAAGAAGCAGACGGAGGCTATTCAGCACATCCTGCCCCGGCACGGCTCAAGATCCCGCACTCCGTCTGCTCGTCGCCTAGGGTGTCCTCCTGCGGCAAAAACACCCGGCCCCGGCGTGGAGCCACCCGCAGAAAGCAGACACCCCCGGCTCATGGCCCGCCGCCAAGAACCCGAGGAAGGCTTCGAAGCGCCCCTGAGATGGGCGACCCAGGGACGTGGAGACCCGCTGCATTGGAGGTAGTAAACAGAACACTCCATCCCCCTGTGGAGGGCTGGGAGGAGAATCTTTTGTTTCCTTTTCTTTTAATTTTGCTGCATGCCAAAAGGGCTGCGGTACCCACATTGTCAAGAAAAGAGCGGTTTCCTCATTCCCTGGGTCACACGTCTGGTGTTCATGGCCATCATTATCACAACCGCCGGACACCGCACCTTTACGGCAGGCATGGTGCCCCGGAGGCGGGCCCCTTGCTCCTGCGAGCCCAGCTGTGGCACAAACACACCCACACCAGGGCGGTTTTGATTGACTTCGAGGACGATTTCCCTCCTCCCCCGTCCCTGACCGGTCCTGTGGTGGTTATCCAGAGCCAGGTAAGTGCTTCGATGTCCCCAGACTTAGCACGGCCACGACAGACGCCTCCAAGTCAGGCTGGGACACCGTGTGCAACGGGCACGCAGCCGCTGGCTCCTAGACAGGGCCGTGACTGCGTTGGCACATCAACTGCCTCGAGTTGCTGGCAGTGTTGCTCGCCTTGCAGAGGCTTAGGCCGTTGATCCAGGGCAAGCACATGTTGGTTCGGATGGACAGCACGGCGACGGTAGCATACATCAACCACCAAGGTGGCTTGCGCTCCCGTCGCATGTCACAACTCGCCCGCCATCTCCTCCTCTGGAGTCAGCAGTGACTCAAGTCGTTGCGAGCCACTCACATCCCGGGCGACCTCAATAGCGCTGTGGTCGCACTGTCATGGCAGGTCACGCTCAGGGGAGAGTGGAGACTACACCCCCAGGTGGTCCAGCTGATTTGGATTCGATTCGGTCAAGCGCAGGTAGACCTGTTCGCTTCCCGGGAATCCTCCCACTGCCCGCTCTGGTACGCCCTGACCGAGGCTCCCCTCAGCACAGACACGCTGGCACACAGCTGGCCCCGGGGGCTACGCGAGTATGCGTTCCCCCCAGTGAGCCTACTTGCACAGACCCTGTGCAAGGTCAGGGAGGACGAGGAGCAGGTCATCCTAGTAGTACCCTATTGGCTCACCCACACTTGGTTCTCAGACCTCACACTCCTCACGACAGCCCCCCCCCCTGCAAATTCCCCTGAGGAAGGACCTTCTTTCTCAGGGATGGGGCACCATCTGGCACCCGCGACCAGACCTCTGGAATCTCCACGTCTTGCCCTTGGATGGGACGTGGAAGACCTAAGTGGCCTACCACCCGCGGTGGTAGACACGATCACTCAGGCTAGGGCTCCCTCTATGAGGCACCTGTATGCTTTGAAGTGGCGTCTGTTCGCTAAGTGGTGTTCTTCCTGACGCGAAGACCCCCAGAGATGCACAGTCGGGTCGGTGCTTTCCTTCCTGCAGGAGAGGCTGGAGGGGCGGCTGTCCCCCTCCACCTTGAAGGTGTACATGGCAGCTATAGCGGCACACCACGACGCAGTTGACGGTAAGTCTCTCAGGAAACATGACCTGATCATCAGGTTCCTCAGAGGTGCGAAGGCTGAACCCTCCCACACCGTGCCTCATTCCCTCATAGGATCTATCCGTGGTCCTACGGGGCCTGCGGGGAGCCCCGTTTGAGCCCCTGGAGTCAGTTGAGCTAAGGACACTCTCTTTGAAGACTGCCCTCCCGACTGCACTCACGTCCATCAAGAGGGTAGGGGACCTGCAGGAGTTCTCTGTCAGCAACACACACTCAATCGGAGTTCAGTCCGGAATACTCTCATGTGGTCCTGAGACCCCGACCGTGGGTGCTATGTGCCCAAGGTTCCCATGACCCTGTTTTGAGATCAGGTGGTGAACAGGTGGCTGCATCTATTTGGATCGCACGCAGAGCTTTAGACGCTCTGAGCAGCTCTTTGTCTGCTTTGGAGGACAGCAGAAAGGGAGTGCTGTCTCCAAACAGAGGATCACTCACTGGGTCATTGACGCCATCGCCTTGGCATATCATGCCCCGGATGTGTCGCCCCCCTTGGTGCTACGAGCACACTCTACCAGGAGTGTGTTGGTCTCCTGGGCCCTGACCAATGGCGCCTCTTTAGCAGACATCTGTAGAGCAGCAGGCTGGGAAACACCCAATACTTTCACGAGATTCTACAATCTCCGGGTTGAGCCGGTTTCATCCTGTGTATTGTCAGGTACGAATAGGTAAGTGTGCGGGGAAACTGGCCGGGTGTACCGATTGCGTACAGTGCCTTTCCCCTCCTGGAGGGGGAGACGAGTGCCTTTACCCCCCCAGCTGTGTTCATGAGACCGTGGACCCTGGATGTCCTTCCTCTTTAGCCCTGTGGCAGGCGAGTTCGCAGAGAAACTCGATGCCGGCACTGTACGTGTGCTAGTAGGCCCTGTACTGGGGTAGGTGCTCCACATGCACTTGTTGCCTGTCTTTAACCCCGTGTAATGTATCTTCCGTGAGGCGGTTTCCCTGTTGGTAAATCCGCATCTTCCTTGGGCAGAGTCCCCTCTGCCACAGGTCGCCATATTTGTAGAGCCCCGTCCCCTCTGGGTAGGACCTACCACGGGGACTTCTCCACATGCGACACTGCCGACAAAACTCGGTAAGACCATGTGACTTATTTCCACACATTACCTCCCCTTCGGGCAGGGTATGGGCTCTGCGGTGTCTTCCCCTTGGGAGTGACACCCCCCATACACGGACACTTATGGCCCCCAGTCGATCGATTTCCACTTTTTTTTGGGCAGTTGACTTGTCCCCGAGGTGCAGGGGACCAAGGTTACGAAAGTAACCAGGACGTTATAACTTCTGCAGATAAAATTAAATGTTGCTTGTGTTATAATGCATTATACTCTAAGGTACAAACTATGAATAGGAAAGTATTATAATGTATTATAATTGTGGTTACAATTATTTATGAGAAGTTATAACATATTATAAAGTGCATTATGAGACATTACTCATGCATTATAAATATGGGCTTCATAGAAAGTGATACAGAAAAGTCAATCTTCTGTTTCCGTTTTCACAGTGAGATCCGTCTGGATTCATTTCCAAACTGAAATATTGTGTATTTTAGCATGACTGCAACACTGTATTGACCAAACAGCATCCAGGACCCCGACCAATCATTGCATATTTCAGTGTGAACTTGGACATTTTTACCTGCATCTTTATTTCAGACTCGTCATCTTGATCCGACTGCAAAAACAAAAACAAAATAAAAAACAGCGTGAATTCAAAACACTGTTCATATGAATGAATGAGAATGTTTGTGAATTAAATAAAACTGCTCATCACACACCTAATGTTTTCATCTATTCAAAAACAAATAACTGTTTATAAGAAAAGCAAGGAGCTGCCTAATCTTAATTAGCAATATAATAACTGCAATCTGTCATTCTTCTGTTCTGGCATGCACAAATGTTTTGTTTTCAGCGGCTGTAGTCTGTGAAATAAACTAACATGTAATTTCAGTAAAGTGATGTGTTATCAGTCATTTAATATGACTGTCTGTGTGTTTATATCACATCTGCTGAGAGAATCTCATGAAAGCTGTCATGAACATGTGCAGCTCATATTTAACCACAAAACAAAACAATTATATTTTGCTTGAAATACATTTTTATTACCATAAAGATTTTTCTTTTTTGGTTGCATTGTGACATTATTTTCCTGACAATTAAGCACATTTATCCCCAAATTCTCATTACTGTAATGTGAAAAAATAAGGACAAGTATTATTCAAATTGTAAAGTTTTAATGCATCATGGTAGTATTTGTAGAACTGCCTTTAATTTATGCTGATTAGAATTAAAAAATCATTGCATGACAGTTTTTTTAAATGAATACAGTGATAATTACAGAATTACTGTACAGTAATGAGAATTTCATGAGAATCAGCATTGAGAAAAATTAGAATTATAAACAAACTAAAAAGTAAAATAGACACGAGGAGGCCTGGGTAGATCAGCGAGTATTGACGCTGACTATCACCCCTGGAGTCACGAGTTTGAATCCAGGGCGTGCTGAGTGACTCCAGCCAGGTCTCCTAAGCAACCAAATTGGCCCGGTTGCTAGGGAGGGTAGAGTCACATGGGGTAACCTCCTCATGGTCGTGATTAGTGGTTCTCGCTCTCAATGGGGCGTGTGGTAAGTTGTGTGTGGATCGTGGAGAGTAGCATGAGCCTTCACATGCTGTGAGTCTCTGCGGTGTCATGCACAACGAGTCACGTGATAAGATGCACGGATTGACGGTCTCAGAAGCGGAGGCAACTGAGACTTGTCCTCCACCACCCGGATTGAGGCGAGTAACCGCACCACCATGAGGACCTACTAAGTAGTGGGAATTGGGCATTCCAAATTGGGAGAAAAGGAATAAAAAAATAAATTAAAAAAGACATGTTACAATAATGATAAAGTTTAACTGTCATGAAAATAATGTCACAATGTGAATTTTTTTTTTTTAATGGTCCTTAAAATAGGTTTCACTTTCTTTATATAAAAAATATAACTTAAATATTTTTTTCTCTGAAAAGAGTGTTTGATGATGAACATGTCTGTCTGCTGTATTTATAACACTGAATGTTACAGCAGATATAAAGTGAGTAATAATGAATGATACTGTATAATGTGTCAGTGTTGTGCGACAGGAATCGTGAGAAACAAATGAGATATAAAGTGAACTCAGATGACAAACCTCAGTGGCAGTTAATTCTCCATCGACAGCTGTGTCTGTTAAATCAGTCTGATTGTGAATAATCCAGTGAACACATGAACAGAGACAGAATCAGATCATTAAAATCACATTACATTTTTCTTTATCACTGTACAATACGATTCTTTTCATTAACATTAGTAAATGCATTCATATATATTTACTGTGCATTACACTATGTAACACAATTTTTGTTCCTGGGTAGTAAGTGTTATTTCCTAATTGCTAATGCCTCAAAAGTATAGAAAATGGCTATTATTCCCCACAAACTTTGCTTTTGTGACCAGGACAGTGATATTTTGAAATTTACCTATTTCCAATGAGAAAACGGGCGAATTTGTGTCTTTTCATTCACATAAAGTCAGATAAAAACAACATATGAATCCAAAATCCTTCTTTATCTGTGGTCTGATGAAGACACCGGCTTTGACCTTCGCTTCAGACAGCTTAGGGAAGAAGTCTTGAAGGTACTTGAAGGCTGCCGACTCCTTATCTAGAGCTCTGACAAACTGTTTCATAAGGCCCAGTTTGATGTGCAGTGGTGGCATCAGCACCTTCCTGGGGGTCCACCAGTGGCTCCCAATTGACGTTGTTCCTCCCCACAGAGAACTCGGTCCACTGTGGCCAGTCCTGCCTGTGGTAGTGCGACTTAGTGTCCCTGCTGTCCCAAAGGCAAAGATAGCAGGGAAACCGCCTTGGAGACCCATCAGGAATGCCACCATTCTGAAGTCTCCTATGACCTCCCAGCCGTACTCATCATACTTCAAGGCGTCCAGCAAGGTCTTGATGCTGTTGTAATCCTCTTTGAGGTGCACCAAGTGAGTCAGGGGAAGAGAGGGGTACTTGTTACCATTATGGAGCAGCACGGCTTTGAGGCTCCTGGATGAGCTGTCAATGAAGAGGCGACACTCATTCTGGTTACAGGCAATTCCGATTGCCTCAAACAGACTGGTCACATTGTGGCAGAAGCAGAGCCCATCTTGACGGGTGAAGAAGCTGGAAAAAGGTTGGTGATGCTTCCTCTGATCTGCGACTTGCACACTTTCATCCAACAAGTTCCACTGCTTGAGCCTAGACGTCAAAAGCTCGGCATTGGACTTGGTGAGACCAAGATCTCTAATGAAGTCGTTGAGGTCTTTTTAGTTGGGGTAGTATGGGTTTCTCTCCTCAGCTCCACCTCTGAAATCCCTCAAAGTCCATATCCTTGATGCTCATCTTGATAACTTGAGAACATGGGAGCGTACTCAGAGGAGCAAGGCAAGCGCTTCCATCAGGATATACTGGACATAAGTCCAAGCTACCAAGGACAGTATAACGAGAACATGATGGGAGACTACATTTGGGGGCTGATTCATGAAAGTGATTTCCAGTGTAATCATAAATCTCGAAAAACTACTCACTTCTACATCTTTTGTAGTCATTTTTGTATTACTTTAGTATAAATACATGTTCATTTGGATTCATATGTTGTTGTTTTTCTGACTTTATGTGAATGAAAAGACACAAATTCGCCCTTTTTCTCATTGGAAACAGGAACATTTCAA
>NC_059384.1:432500-460000 GCF_019703515.2 Myxocyprinus asiaticus
TCTCTGTTTGAGACAAACTAGTGTTTTTAGCCAAGTTAACATCTTGTGTCGCTCTGTGAGGATTATTCAACTTCTATGCACTGTATACGGAAAAAGGCATATCGTAACTTATCAGGATTCATCAGGATTGCCATAAATACTCATATAAATGGACACGATGCCAAGGATTACCACTCAAATAATTCAATTCAAATATAGTCACACTTCTGGTTTACATTTTATCCTACAAACCCTAAATATCAGCAGTGAAGAGTTGATCAGATCAAGTTCAGATTCCATCTTTTGAACGACATATTCTTTGTCTTAAGTGAGTTGTTTTTAATTAATTAGCTGGCAGCTCCAGGGTTAAAAAGCGAAAGGGTTAAAAAGCTCCAGGGTTAAAAAGCGAAAGGGTTAAAAGGCAAAAAGTAAAATGATTGGTTATTAGTATTGGCTCAGAAATTCATATTCATGTTTCTTCCTTTGCTGTGTAAATACACTACAAAAAAAACACAAAAAAAAACAAACATTTTCTTAGTGAGTATTTCTGCATTATTTTCCAGTAAAAAATATCAAAAACTTCTTAAAACAAAATTCGTTTACTGTACTTGTGAAGCAAAATGACTATATATTTTGTCTTGTTTTCTGAGAAATGTAACACAGTTTAGTCATGTTTATAATTAATTCAAGAAAAAACTATTTGTCAAAGGGGTCAGAAAAAAACTTGATTCAAAGGGAAAACAAGCTTATGTTTGTTACTCCATTGGTAAATAGTTTTTTCTTGATTTAAGCATAAACCCTACCAATTTTGGTATGATTTCTCTGAAAACAAGACTTATTATCTTACACCATTCTGCTTCTCCAGTCATTTTTTCTTGTTTTAAGGATCGTTTCGATGTTTTTAATAGAAAATAAAACAAAAATATTCAGTAATTGTTTTTTTTTGCAGTGTAATGTAAAGCAGTCCTGTGGAAATATCTGTCATGGTATAAATTAAACAGCAGAATCTCTACTAGCTGACACAATTCTTCTTTCTGTGGTGCAGTATATAGTGTCATACCGACCGGCTCTAGTCTGCAGTAATACTCTCAGAGTGTCAGTGCAGCTGATGACTGGACCATTATGATTCTGGGAATGTGACTGACAACAGACATCCAAACTAACTGCTGTAGAAAGACTTTATAATATACAATATATTTTTATATTGACTGTCCACGCTAATAGTGTGATTTCATATAATAGTGCAGTACAGTATGTGTATTCAGATGGGTGTAAATTAATAAGAACATCCTACAGTGCACTTTAAGAGAGAGAATCAAAAGTAAACATACCTCCATCTAGACTTCGAGACATTGTGTAACGTTTGCTGGAGGATCGCTCGAAATACGGCGCTGGACGAACTATCTGAGAACTGGCCCGTCTCGTCTGAGCCTGCGTTCTGCCGCTGTAGCGAAACTTGGAACCAAGTGTGAGGAACTTCTTAGGTGGCATTTCTGGAGAAACCAACCTGTTGAGAAAAACTTTTTAAAACCTCCAGCTCAAAACCAAAAAACTGGCCCAGTTGATGGAAATATAGACAATTTAAAAAGTCATTAAAATCAAAGTACAGAGAAATTATTTGCATTAATGGATCATTTTAATGCGTCACAGCAAACACATGGTGCAGTTCTTACCTAAAGAAGGTGTGGTGCTCCACACAAACTTTCCACAGTCTCTTGGCTGCTCTGTGATTGGGTAGTTTAAAGCCGATTGTGCTTTCAAACTGTTCGAACTGAACATATAAAACATATGTTCTATTTTCAGTCCACCTCATGAAGTACCATCAAAATGACAAATGCAAACTACAGCAGAAGTGTTTATGTTTGGAGTTCTCACCTCGCCCGGCCGGATCTTGATGTAGAAGTTATTGCGTTTGTAGGAGATCTTCAGGACTTTGGGCCAGGCGAAGCGGTTGATGCGAAGTCTGTCACGGTAGACGAGGAGGCCGGAGGAACACACGCCCAACATGATCTCCACGCCCTCTGAATCCTGACAAATGATTGGATTAGAGAGGTGCTAGTCATCATTCTAAACACCAATCATGCACAAATGTCTGGCTTCTGAATGAGTCCTTAAATATATGAATGATGATTGAATTAAATATTTCAATTTTCTCTAGTTCATGAGTGAAGATCAAACATCTTTGGCTTGTCTGGTAAATGTAGTTGCAGTTTTTTGGAACGAGTACAAAAATACAAATAGAATCATCTTGAACTGATTTGCTTATTATGATAGCTTGACAAAGCATTCTAACTAACTAGCTGGCTAACTAACTAACTAACTAACTAACTAACTAGCTAGCTGGCTAACTAACTAACTAACTAACTAACTAGCTGGCTAACTAACTAACTAACTAACTAACTATCTGGCTAACTAACTAACTAACTAACTAACTAACTAGCTGGCTAACTAACTAACTAACTAGCTAGCTGGCTAACTAACTAACTAGCTGGCTAACTAACTAACTAACTAACTAACTAGCTGGCTAACTAACTAACTAACTAACTAGCTAGCTGGCTAACTAACTAACTAACTAACTAACTAGCTGGCTAACTAACTAACTAACTAACTAGCTGGCTAACTATCTAGCTAGCTGGCTAACTAACTAACTAACTAACTAACTAGCTAGCTGGCTAACTAACTAGCTAGCTGGCTAACTAACTAACTAACTAACTAACTAACTAACTAACTAACTAACTAGCTAGCTGGCTAACTAACTAACTAACTAACTAGCTGGCTAACTAACTAACTAACTATCTGGCTAACTAACTAACTAACTAACTAACTAGCTTGCTAACTAACTAACTAACTAACTAGCTAGCTGGCTAACTAACTAACTACCTAACTAACTAACTAACTAGCTAGCTGGCTAACTAACTAACTTACTTAGTACCTAACTAACTAACTAACTCATCTAGTTTTCTATAAAGATACATCTGAATACTTTATATCACACAAGAATCATGTGGGGGAAAATGGGCACAACTCACATCTCTAATGGGTATTTGGAGAACATCAACTGGACAAAACTGAATCATGAACAATGATGAAGCTTTTCTAGATGTTTATTGCTCAGATGTTGCTCTTTCATAGCTCAGGACACTTAATTGAGTCATCAGTTATGTCTAATTTACTATAAACATTGTCTCAGATGTTTCTCCTAAAATTCCTTTGGAGAAATATAAACAGACACAAATGAGTCAATTGTTGACATACAGTAAGTGTATAGAGCTATAAAACTAATGTGTGTGGCATAATTCAGATCATTTGCTCTTGTGAGAATTTGATGATAAATGTTTGAGTTCATATTGAGATCTCTGATTTTTGATTGCAGACTAAGGTATCTTAAGCAAATCAGAGCACAGTTTGAGACATTGTTAAGATCTCTCAACTCAAAAGGAGACACATGTGAGATTACTGGAGCCTTTTTCTCAGGAGATGCAGAAGACTTCAGCAAAATTCTCCATTTCATCACATTGCTGTCTCTGAGAAAGAGTTGAGATAATAAAGAGATCTCATCTATGACTTTTCTTTGCTATGGGTAGGGCTCTAATCTCCTGTGATGTACGGCCATGTGACAGGAAGAGGTTTTCTGTTTAAATGTACATGGGAAATCTGAAGGTAAAAACAGTCTTTGCACAGACAATGACTTCAGTCCATGCACAAAGACAGGTCAGACAGGATTAACACACACACACACACACACACACACACACACTCAAACACACACACACACACACACTCAAACACACACAAACACACACACACACATTCAAACACACACACACACACACACACACACACACACACACACACTCACACACACACACACACTCAAACACACACACACACACACACACACACACTCAAACACACACAAACACACACACTCAAACACACACACACACATTCAAACACACACACACACACACTCAAACACACACACACACACACACACACACTCAAACACACACACACACACACTCACACACACACACACACACACACACACACTCACACACTCAAACACACACACACACACACAAACACACTCACAAACACACACACACACACACACACACTCACACACTCAAACACACACACACACACACTCAAACACAAACACACACACACACTCAAACACACACACACACACACACACTCACACACTCAAACACACACACACACACATACACACTCACACACTCAAACACACACACACACACTCACACACTCAAACACACACACACACACTCACTCACACACTCAAACACACACACACACACACACACACACACACACACTCAAACACAAACACACACACACACATACACACACTCAAACACACACACACACTCAAACACACTCACAAACACACACACAAACACACTCACAAACACACACACACACAAACACACTCACAAACAAACACACACACACACACACACTCACACACTCAAACACACACACACACACACTCAAACACACACACACACTCAAACACACACACACACACACACACACACACACACACACACACAAACACACACACACACACACAAACACACTCACAAACACACACACAAACACACGCACACACACACACACAAACACATGCACACACACACACACAAACACACACACACACACACACATACACACACTCAAACACACACACACACACACACAACACACACACACACACACAAACACACACACACACAAACACACACGCACAAACACAAACACATACACACTAACACAAACACACACACATATATATACACACAAATGACGCTTACCTCTCCTTTAGCTGGAGAGAAGCAGTGAAAGAATCGTCCTATCAACTAGACCATCAGTAGAGAAGGAGAAAAGAAGATCGGCTGATCTAACCGAATGTCACGCACACCATCAGTCATTCATCTGTTTTATTGTTTCTCTTTTAGGCTTATTAAAGAGATAGTTCAAACAAAAATGAAAATTCTCTCATCATTTACTCACCCTCATGTCATCCCTGATGTGTATGACTTTCTTTCTTCTGCAGAACACAAATAAAGATTTTTAGAAGAATATTTCAGCTCTGTAGGTCCATACAATGCAAGTGAATGGTGACCAGAACTTTGAAGCTCTAACAAGTACATCAATGCAGCATAAAAGTAATCCATACGACTCCAGTGGTTTAATTAATGTCTTCAGAAGTGACATGATAGCTGTGGGTGAGAAAAAGAAATATATATATATATATATAAAGTCCTTATTTACTATAAATCTCCACTTTCACTTTAGTTTTTGCCGATTTGCATTCTTCACACATATTACCACCTACTGGGCAGGTAGTAGAATTTATAGTAATGAAGGACTTAAATATTGATCTGTTTCTCACACACAGCTATCATGTCACTTCTGAAGACATGGATTAAACCACTGGAGTCGTATGGATTACTTTTATGCTGCCTTTAGGTGCTTTTTTGAGCTTCAAAGTTCTGGTCACCATTCACTTGCATTGTATGGACCTACAGAGCTGAAATATTCTTGTAAAAATCTTCATTTGTGTTCTGCAGAAGAAAGAAAGTCATAAACATCTGGGATGACATGAGGGTGAGGAAATGATGACAGAATTTTCATTTTTGGGTGAACTATCCCTTTAATGACTAAATGTGATGATATGAAACATCATCTGTGCACAAATATCGGCAGAGATCAGATGAGTTTAGAGTTTAGTTTTGAAATGAGGAGGCGGATTGCCATGTCAGGGTTTGTTTTTTAGTTTTTTTTTAGTAAAATGTAAATTCATTTTTCAGGTTAAACCCACACAGAATTCTGATGTATCAAAATATATGATCAAAAAAGTCATATACGTGCACAAATATGCAAAAAATATAAAAATTCAAAATACTACACAAATGTCTGTTTTCATAAATTTCCCTATATTACAATCCAATTCAAATAGGCTATGTAGCCTACATACACTATATTGCCAAAAGTATTCGCTCACCCGTCCAAATAATTGAATTCAGGTGTTCCAATCACTTCCATGGCCACAGGTGTATAAAATGAAGCACCTAGGCATGCAGACTGCTTCTACAAACATTTGTGAAAGAATGGGCCGCTCTCAGGAGCTCAGTGAATTCCAGCGTGGTACTGTGATAGGATGCCACCTGTGCAACAAGTCCAGTCGTGAAATTTCCTCACTACTAAATATTCCACAGTCAACTGTCAGTGGTATTATAACAAAGTGGAAGCGATTGGGAATGACAGCAACTCAGCCACGAAGTGGTAGGCCACGTAAAATGACAGAGCGGGGTCAGCGGATGCTGAGGCGCATAGTGCGCAGAGGTCGCCAACTTTCTGCAGAGTCAATCGCTACAGACCTCCAAAGTTCATGTGGCCTTCAGATTAGCTCAAGAACAGTGCGTAGAGAGCTTCATGGAATGGGTTTCCATGGCCGAGCAGCTGCATCCAAGCAATACATCACCAAGTGCAATGCAAAGCGTCGGATGCAGTGGTGTAAAGCACGCCGCCACTGGACTCTAGAGCAGTGGAGACGCGTTCTCTGGAGTGACGAATCACGCTTCTCCATCTGGCAATCTGATGGATGAGTCTGGGTTTGGCGGTTGCCAGGAGAACGGTACTTGTCTGACTGCATTGTGCCAACTGTGAAGTTTGGTGGAGGGGGGATTATGGTGTGGGGTTGTTTTTCAGGAGCTGGGCTTGGCCCCTTAGTTCCAGTGAAAGGAACTCTGAATGCTTCAGCATACCAAGAGATTTTGGACAATTCCATGCTCCCAACTTTGTGGGAACAGTTTGGGGATGGCCCCTTCCTGTTCCAACATGACTGCGCACCAGTGCACAAAGCAAGGTCCATAAAGACATGGATGAGCGAGTTTGGTGTGGAAGAACTTGACTGGCCTGCACAGAGTCCTGACCTCAACCCGATAGAGCACCTTTGGGATGAATTAGAGCGAAGACTGTGAGCCAGGCCTTCTCGTCCAACATCAGTGTCTGACCTCACAAATGCGCTTCTGTAAGAATGGTCAAAAATTCCCATAAACACACTCCTAAACCTTGTGGAAAGCCTTCCCAGAAGAGTTGAAGCTGTTATAGCTGCAAAGGGTGGGCCAACGTCATATTAAACCCTATGGATTAAGAATGGGATGTCACTTAAGTTCATATGCGTCTAAAGGCAGATGAGCGAATACTTTTGGCAATATAGTGTATATGTCCAAATATATGAACTATAGGGCCCTATCTTAAGCGTGCAAGCATTAAGCACAGCGCAATGCCTTAACTTATAAGTGCAAAGTCAATGGGCATGGCCATGAAGTGTTGGTATTTTCCTACAAGCGAGCGCTAAGTCTAGGCGCAAGTGGGTTTGGCGAAATCGCCCGCGCAATGGAGGTTCTTCTCCAGCACTATTATATAGTCCATTCCCTCAAACACCAGTGATATATACAAAGACAGCACATGCATAAGAAGTTGGTAGTGTAAATGTATTGTATGCAGTGAATTAGAAGAATAGAAATATGGATTCACATTATTTGGTGTGTCCTTGTTAAATGGGAACACGTTCCTTTTATACGCATGGAAAATGTGGTTCAGGATATGGATGTACACTCCGTTAAATTATAGAGAATGTAAGTATTATTATGGAAGAACAAATTGCACTTTGCGCCACTTCATTTACATACAATACACCCACAGAAGCACAAACACTCCCACCATGCCCATTTGCCCTTTGCGCTGGCATGAAACTGCATCTAGAATTAGCGTTCTCACGAATGCTTTACGCACTCACAAAAATAGAGACCATAGTTTTATATTTATGTTTATTGCCATATATCAGATTTTTGTATAGGAGGGCATTTGAAATACCTTTTATCTTACGCTGTTAATAAACATACAGTACTGGGGCCTGTGTATCTCAGCGAGTATTGACGCTGACTACCACACCTGGAGTTCGCTAGTTCGCTAGTTCGAATCCCAGGGTGTGCTGAGTGACTCCAGTCAGGTCTCCTAAGCAACCAAATTGGCCCGGTTGCTAGGGAGGGTAGAGTCACATGGGGTAAACTCCTCGTGGTCGCTATAATGCGGTTCTCGCTCTCGGTGGGGCATGTGGTGAGTTGTGCGTGGATGCCGTGGAGAATAGCGTGAAGCCTCCACACGCGCTACATCTCCGTGGTAACGTGCACAACAAGTCACGTGATAAGATGCGCGGATTGACGGTCTCAGATGCGGAGGAAACTGAGATTCGTCCTCCGCCACCTGGATTGAGGCGAGTCACTACGCCACCACGAGGACTTAGAGCGCATTGGGAATTGGGCATGAAAAATTGGGGAGAAAAGGGGAGAATTTATTTTTTTTTTTTTAAATAAGCGTACAGTACTTTTAGTTTTGTATGTTAATATTAAAAGATTATTTATTAAGTCAAATAAAAAACTAATCAATATCTACTATTGATAACACCACTGAAAACCACTGAAAACTAATCAAGTCATCTACTAATGATAAACACCACTGGTGATGGCACAGACATGCATCTTTAAGAGCGAGTGCTCACTAAAGGCGTATGAGACGCAGTCCTCCTCAGAGTTTGACAGAGTTGCTTTAGAAATATAACTGCTATACACATTACATGAGCTCACATTTCGTAATATTTTCTTTTGTTTTATGTACGCACAGTTGATTATTTTTCTCATCCTCAGACCACTGATATAACTGCATGCTTTGTCAGCAAGAACTATTGAACTAAACATTTATATAAGACCAAATGTGTGATTGTCAATATTTGGTCACAGTCGAGTGTGACTCAGTTTGACTCGCTCGAGGCAAAATCACAACACTGACAGATCGACTGACACCAGAAACACACACAACAATAAACACTGAACAGAAAACACTGATTTAATATCTCTTGTGAGGCGTCAGTGAGTGTTTTAAAGGCTCTGGATCCATCTGTATGTGCAGATATACTGTAGTGTGTGTGATGATAATAATACAGACACACGTGTATTAAAAGATTATCATTTCGTTTTATTGATCTCACTTAAAGATTCAAACAAATCAAAGGAGATCTTTGGGCTGACAGTTATCATTTATCTGTCCTGTAGAGAGAGGTAAACACAACTGTTCTGAGATCAAAATGGTTTGTGTGTGTTTCGCTTGTACCTTTGCATGATGGAGGTCGACTCCGTACATTGACAATTTCTTTACATTCTCCAGGAAATGCATTTCAGCTTCTGCTGGTGTCATTCCTCTGAGAGAGAGACAGAGACAGTCATGAGTAAACAGTTCATTCTGTATGCTCTGGCTCATATATAAACACTATAAAACCTTTAATCTGATACGATTTATTCTGTTTTGACTTCTGTTCTTTAAAGTCAACTTGAAGCGGCTTTCACAACTCATGTGTGACACATTTCCAATGAAACTGAATATTCAGTGGGAAATGACGTAGAACAGGTCTTTGTTTTAGCCATTGAGATTTGATAGGATGGAAACATGTTCAACGATGATATTACTGGTTAAAGTCTACATAATTTCTAAATTCGTAATACATTTCTCTAGACTTATTGTGATACTCTGCCTCAGAACCGACTTTCTTTTTCAGCTGACGTCATCAAGCCCTCTTTATTTTTCATCCACCTGTCATATAGAGACACTTCACACCATTAACCCTTTAAGCTCGTATGTTTCCCACGGGGGGAAAAAATTATCGTCACAATATTAATAACTACAGTCTTGACTAACACAAAATAGGTATCATTTGAAAGCTTAGAAGCTCTACTTTACAATGCATGTAGACATTATGACCAAAACTGAACAAATGCTTTGAAATTTTCAGATAAATCAGAAGTGTTTTGTTTTGATCATTTATAAAACAATCTGCACTGTACATATTATTCCAATCAGTAAAAACATCAAACTGATCAAATAGTCCATGTGTCATATGTTGTTGGAAAGCTCTCAAAGAGTAGAATACAACCAGCCTATTTGTTTTACTCACAGATAAAAATATAGTGAGTAATAGCTAAGTATATGTCTTTGACAATTATGTTGGTGTTGCTTATATGCCGCATTTTTGCTTAAAACTTCCCGAAAAATAAACGGGACATAAAATATCACGCAGCATTATTTAGAGGAGGTGATTATATTTCAAACGAGTCCACACACAAGATAATCAGATGTATAGATCATTAGATAATCCACATGAAGCACAATGTTACATATGACCACCAGGAGATGGCGCCAAATACATGACACAGACTCAATGATGACTCAAATGACACAGAATGAAACTCATTCTGTGAAATCTCATTACTAAAATCATGTCTGCATGCTATGCAAACCTTTAGTCATTGTTGTGTTTGCATGTGTAATTAGTTCTTATGTACAATTATTATGTTTTATTTGTTTGGAGATGTTTTTAGACAGGTTTAGGGGGTTTTAGACATTGAGATGTTTTTGGACACTATGATAAATTATTGTTGTAATGCTATAATTTTTGATTGCTTTGTCGTATCAACACAACATTTTTCTCAGATACAGTTGACATCATTGGAAACAAAACAAAAGTAGTTTTTCAGAGCCACATTATTTACACCCAGAGATATATCATGTCAAATCAGAAAAATAGTAAATTTTTGGCTCAAGTTTTTTTTTTTTTTTTTTTTTAGAATGACCTGCACTGATGAATTGTGCACAGTAAGACCAGAAACATGTATTAAGAAAGTAAATAGAGTCAAGTTTGAGGAGAGCAACCTTTTTTCTGAACTTTAAATCATGACCCCTGGTGTGAAGGTCAACTCTCAGACCTTTGACCCATACAGATGTGGTCACATGCATTAAACAACATAAAGTTTAACTGTCACTGTATAATATAGTGAGTTAACAGCACAAACACTAATGTTCACTTGTAGTTCTTGTGCAGGTCCATGATCTTCTCCTCCATCTCTTTGGTCTGATAAGGTGCGAAACGAAACTCGCTGACGTAATCAGCGCCATACTCATCTGGATCGTGATCGCCCAACTCCGACTGCACTGTATACGAGCCCAGAACTGTGTGAGTGGCAAACGAACATGGCAGACGACCCGATACGATATCATCCCTCAACTGTAAACACAGGTAATATCTGACAAACACACACATACAGATTACTACTTTCTTACTTTACTCTGCATTATTTTTATATTCTTTCATTTCTTCTCTGTTCTACTTTTTCACTATTGATATTTTACTTTGATATAATTTGCATAACTTCTCACTGTTTGTTGTGAACTGAACTGAAAGACAGAGTAATATGTAAGAGACAAGTAGGTTGTGTTTTCTTTCATGAGAGTTGAAATTATTCTGACCGTGTAATATCTTCAGAGAGCAGCGTGGGTTCAGGAGGGTAAAACTTCACATTAAAGGAGAAATTCCAGGCGACTCCTGCAGAGAAATGAGAAAAATAATAACCTACAGTCATCTGTCCCATAACTGCAGACAGAAGAGATATTGTGTTCAGAAGAATCATTTACCTCGGATCTGTTTCTTCATGTCTTTGATCGGATCTAACCAGTTCTGAAATCAAACATTCACATTATTTACATCACATGTTCACCATGTTAGTGTTTAAAGCTTCATTGTAAAATAGTGTGATTTTTCCCTTTAAGCTCGGGAGAAATAGAAAAAAATAGATTTGTCAATATATTAATAACTCCAGTCTTGACCAACACCAAATATGTATCGTTTGAAAGTTTAGAAGCTCTACTTTACAATGCATGTAGACATTATGACCAAAACTGAACAAGTGCTTTGAAATCTGCAGACAAATCAGAAATGTTCCGGTTTTTTGATTTATTAAAAAAAAATATGTGCACTCTACAAATTATTGTAATCAGTAAAAACATCAAACTGATCAAATATCCATGTGTCATATGTTGTTGGAAAGCTCTTAAAGAGTAGAATACAACCTATTTGTTTTACTCACAGACAAAAATATAGCGAGTAATAGCTAAGTATATGTCTTTGACAATAATGTTGGTGTTGCTAATATGCCACATTTTCACTTATAACTTCATGATACATAACCGGAACATAAATTAATTAGAGGAGGTGATTATCTTTAAAATGAGCCCAAACACAAGATAATCAGATGTATAGATCATTAGATAATCCACATGAAGCACAATGTTACATATGACCACCAGGAGATGGCGCCAAATACATGACACAGACTCAATGATGACTCAAATGGCACAGAATGAAACTCATTCTGTGAAATCTCATTACTAAAATCATGTCTGCATGCTATGCAAACCTTTAGTCATTGTTGTGTTTGCATGTGTAATTAGTTCTTATGTACAATTATTATGTTTTATTTGTTTGGAGATGTTTTTGGACACTATGATAAATTATTTCTGTAATGTTATAACTTTTGATTGCTTTGTCGTATCAACACAAACTTTTTCTCAGATACAGATGACATGTTTGGGAACAAAACAAAAGCAGTTTTTCGGAGCCACCTTGTTAACACCCATATATAACGTCAAATCAGAAAAATAATTGGAAAAAAGTACATTTTTGGCTAAATTGTTTTTTCTTCAGCAGTTTCTTAAGTTGAGAGTCTCTGAATGTATCATAATCTATATCATTAAAAAATATGAAAAAATATCTTTAAAATGATACCAAACACTTTGGTTGAGTCATAAGCCTTTAATTTTGGGTATGCCACTGAAACCGGAAATCTTAAAAAAAAAAAAAAAAATTCAGAGCTTAAAAAGTTAACTTGGAAATAAACTGAAAGTTTCAGGAATATTGAAAGACTTAAAATGAAGAAATGTTGTGAAAAGATGAACACAAAATCTTTCAGATTTTGCATTATTTCTAAGTGACTAATCAAATGTAATAAATTAGTAACTCCAGTGCATGCTGTTAATAAATACTAAAACATTCTCAAATTCATGTGCATTTTCCACTGAAATTATTATTCTGTTAATATAATTTTTTTTAACAGATTAGCATTTTCACTAGCGGTCTCAGACTACACTAAATGTGTGTATGTACTTTATATATGTATATGTATATATGTATGGATTGTACCTTTTGATTTTCTACATCGCGGAATGTAATACCATAGTAATCTTTCTCCAGCAGGTTGAGATGTTCACAGACTTTATCAAACAGAACTTGACCTTTATCATGCTTCTGTACAGAGAGAAAAACTCCAGTCAAACACATCTGAAGACCTGCTGAATATTCACTCATTGACTTGATTAAATGCTCTAATTAAACAAATTGAACCATTAGATTGAAAACTGAAGATTCAGGACCCTTGTCATGGTGCAGTTGTAGAAACACTGAGAAAATCTCTTGTCTGCATTAAATTCATATTCAGAATCAAAGCAAATCTTACATGTGAAAAAACTGCATTTCTGTAGGTATTCATACATTTGAAATGAAAAGTTCCATATGATGCAACAGAGAGTCAATATGAGAACGGAAATAACAGAAACTGACTTGCGCTGCACAGCAAAACACGTTTAATTGAAAATCAGATTGATTATTTGTAGGTTTAATCAGGGTTAGAAATTAACTTTTACATTAAAGGAGTCATGACATGCCTTTTTTTATTATTATATATTCCTTGAAGTTCACTTATAATCTTAGTAAAGTTTTTTCGATCTATTTGTAAAACATGATCAGTTTCTACCCTCATTTTGACCCTCTGTCAGAAACACTCTGTTTTCGTGCTACTTCTCCTTTAAGACTTGAGAGTACACGCCCACTGTTCTGATTGGCTCTCTGCTCTTGATTGACCTGCTCTGCTCACTGCCACTGGGCGGGGCTACGGATGTGATTAAAGGTAAAGTAGGCGATGACTTGTTGTTGTGGAGGCGGTCAGATGCAAATGTCTAAAACAGTGTGATATCACAATGTGGACGAAGTAGAGGACGAGTCGTTTTGGCAGCTTGGTTTCAACAAATGCTGTTTCTGCAGTGAGAAGGAAGTTTTGAGCTCTGAAACTTACAGGGCTCTATTTTCGTGAGCGCTACGCCAAAGTCCACTGTCGGCCATCTTTGGGATGCTCTTGGGAAGCTATTTCCAGTCATGCCAGTGCAGCTCATATCTACTTGAATTTCGGGAAACACCGAAATCTCATAAACGGTTGGTCAAGATTATGATGAAAGAACATCAAATCAGCAATAAAATCTGACAACACTGGAATCATAAAATGTTCTTCATTACCTCAGACGACGCTGAGGTAAAAAAAGCGAATTTTTCCTGGTTTGTATAGTTAATGCACATGCGCATTCTCAAGTTGATTGACTGATTGACAGGTGATGTCTGTATCTAAAAGGTGATTGGCTTTTTAACTGTAAGGTGAGACTTCCTTTCTACATCCGTTGACCGTTGGGCATTCCAATTTCTCCCACTCATTTAAATAGAATTGGACAGTCGCTGCTAAACAGTCTCTGGCTACACACTACGTCTGTGCGCAATGTCTTATCCAATTTTCACTAATTCTAAGTGACATTTTTGTGCCAGCGTAAAGCGCAAGTGGCATGGGTGGGTGTGTTTGCGCTATCTGGAGATGTATGCGTGCAAACTGTGGGTGTATTGTATGTAAATGAAGTGGTGCAATGTGCAGTTTGCTATTTTCCTGAGAAATAAGTCATTGCACTGAGACGTTTCAAAAGCGCTTCTTATCTCAGTGCAAAATCTAAAATCAGTTCCTGAATTTGCAGTTTGGAGATTTCACCAGCAGCTGCTAATAAAGTTCATGTCCACTCTTAAAATTTAGAGGAACATTAAATTAAATCCCTGACGATCGCTGTTGAAGCCGTTTTATGAAGAAAAAAAAATATTATGAGATTGTGTTAAACTATCTAATGGTCATGGCTTATTTTTCAATTATTATCATTATGTTTACATATACAATTGTATTTATGATCTTATTTATATTGGTATTTTTCCACTTGTTGTCATAGAGTGACGTTTAAGTCACTGCAAATGGAGCCGGTGGAAGAAGCTGGAGAGAGTAAAATGTTTGGATTTGGTATGACTTCATTATTTTGATTATATTTTCATATAGTTTGAAGTGTCATTTGAATTTAGAAATATATTTGACTTCCTATAGATAGTCAAGTTTGATCATCTTCTCGGCGCTCCGCCAAGGCCCGCGTTGAGCCCTGGCGGGGACGATACGAGGACCTCACTAAACCATCCAATCGGTAGTAGCGATGGGCGGTGTGTACAAAGGCCAAGGACTTAATCAACGTGCGCTTATGACCTGTGCTTATTGGGAATTCCTCATTGATGGGAAATAGTTGCAATCCCCAGCCTCTCGGCACAGGGTAGACACACGCTGATCCACCCATTGTGGTGTGCGTGCAGCCCCGGACATCTAAGGGCATCACAGACCTGTTTGCTTCATCTCGTGTGGCTAAACGGCACTTGTGCCTCTAAGAAGTTGGTGAAGTGTGTTCCGATACAATCACTGTTAATACTAGCCATGATTTGTGTGTCAGTAGATGAAAATTATTAATTATACTTAAATTTTCTATAATTTAAGGGCGCATACATCCAAATCCCAATGAGAATCACACTTTCTATGCATAGGCTATAAAAGAACGTGTCACTGTCATAGAAATATGCCAGACATTCATCAAGGATGCAGTCACTGCACAAAAGAACATAAGTCCATATTTCTATTCTTCTAATTCATTGCATACAGTCCATTTACACTACCAACTTCTTATGCATGTGCTGTCTTTGTATATATCACTGGTGTTTGAGGGAATGGACTATATAAAAGGACGCAGATGGTGCAATAACCAGAGAAGAACCTCCTAGTAATCTTTATCCAACAGATCTAATAAAACACCGGGACATAAGTTGTATACTGAGTCATCTTTTACTCACTTTCTTTTGTGTATCCAAGCATCATTCTTAAACCAAAAGTTAACATATACTGCCACCTAGTGGCTCTCTACATTTCATCCACTATCGCTGCATCCCTCCTTTTACTTATTAACCCCCCCCCCAATCTAATCTATTCATCTATTCACCCATTTCTTAAATGAACGGTTTAACATACATACTCTCAGAGTAAACTATAGTACTTCAAATTGAATACTTTTCAACACTTTTAATATTATTTTTCTACACTAGAAGGCCAGGGTAGACTGCCTGGACACTTCAGAGCATGCTGAGGAGATTATTCTGCCCCTGTTCTTGACAGCAGCTCACTACACTATATTTTAGAGGTTCGTTTTTACAGGAGGCCAGGAAACCCTTCCCGACCAGGTGATGTATTCTCCTTCTCTAGACTGCACAGACCTCTCTGTTGCAACTGGCATTTCAGGGTTGCTGCACCCAGGAAGGACAGTCAGGTGAGCTCTGTTTTGATGGCAGCTGCCTTGGTCTGTTTCTATGTCGTAGGACCTGGGAGTTTTGGATGAGCCTTGGACAATTCCAGTTGTCCGTGCTGTTCTTATCCATAACCTTCCATCCTGGTTCAAAAACAGGTAGGTTTTTCGCTCGATGTCTTGTGTCAAACAACCTCTTCTGTTTTGCTTTCAGGTTTTGTCCCTTCTACTGAAGTCCTCCAGATTTGGCCACCTAGGTTCGAAGTTTGCAGGCACAGTGGGGACCGTGGTTCAGATTTGTCTCCCCATTAGGATCTGTGCTGGACTTGATCCCTGGGCCAGTGGAGTGGCTATGTACGCCAAGAGTGCTCTTTACTTCTGCTGAGGAGTAGCTTGACTGTACGAACTGCTCTCTCAGCCTCTCCATTGCACTGTGGGTATCTGGGGCTTCTTGTCACATGTTGAAACCCATAATCCAGGCAAATTCAGATGATGTGAACTGAGGGCTATTGTCCGTCATGAGCATCTCTGGCACTCCGAATCTAGCAAAGATGACCTTGAACCTCTCAACAGTTGTGGCTGTTTTCAGAGTGGGTAAATTTGCAACCTCAATGTACCTCAAGTAATAATCCACAATAACTATGTAGTGGTTATTTTTCCACTAGAATATGTCAGCTGCGATCTTCTGTCACGAACTTGCTGGTAGCTGTGTGAGCATTCTAGCTAGAGGTTCTGTTTGAGAGAACTGGCAGCACATGTCACACCTCTACAAGTTCACAGATGTCCCTGGTTATCCCTGGCCACCACAATGACTGTTGTGCTCATGCTACACACTTACATACCCACTGATGACCTTCATGGAGTTTTTCGAGCATCCCTTGACACATATGGTTGGGGATTACTACTCTCTCCCCTTTCATTAGTAGGCCATCAGCAGTGTGACTGTCATATTGATCAAGCCAGTATGGAGAGAGGTGATCTCGGATGTTTCGTCAATGTAAAGGCCAACCCTTTATTGTGTAAGCACTTATTTGTTTGCAGATTGTGTCTCTGTCCTGTTTTTCTCTGATTTGATCAAGTTTTGTTTTGGAAGCTGGTATGTTTTGTAAGACATGACTGATGTAGACATTACACTCCCTCTCCAATGTGCTGTCACTTTTCACTGATTTTTCTAACCCAAGGGGGGAGCGAGAGAGTGCATGTTGTTGTTGTTACATTTTGCTTGCCTGGGACATGTATGATCTTATAGTTGAATCTGAAAAGTCTCAATATGAATGGAAGGATCCTTGGGGGTATGTCATCCAGCCCCCTGGAGCCCAGTAGAGAGATTAATGGCTTGTGGTCTGTTCTGATGGTGAACTCAAGTCCTAGCAGATACAAACTCTAGCAGAGTCGGTCACAAGCCCACGTCACAGCCAGAGCTTCTTTCTCTATTTGTGCATATCTTGACTCTGCTGATGTCAGACTCCTTGATATATAAACAACCGGCCTCCAATCTCCATCTTCTTGCTTCTGCAGAAGGACTGCTCCAAGCCCATATGATGAGGCATTGGCAGACACTATGGTTTCTTGGTTTGGACTGTACTGTGCAAGAACTGGAGGAGAACTGAACTCTTTTTTTGTTCTTTCAAAAGCTGCTTTCTGTTGAGCATCCCATGTCCATGTATTATCGGTTCTCGCAGGGGATTCATGAGGGTGGGCAGGTGTGGCGAAAATTTGCCCACATAATTCACCATTCCCATGAAGCGTCTCACATCTTTTGTGTTCTGTGGCTCCGGCATGTCAGTGATGGCACAGATTTTATCTGGGTCAGCTTCCACCCCATTGGCGCTTATGACATGACCTTGGAACTTTACTTTCTTCACTGCAAACTCACATTTTTCATTGAGGGTGAGCCCTGCTTTCTCAACTTTCTTAAGCACTTCAATGAACCTTTCGTCATCAGCATGACACACTGTGCCCTTAGTGCCTGTGATAATCTGGGAAATCCTCAACTGAAAATGTTCAGGTGCCGACGAAATCCCAAATGGGAGATGTTGGAAACAGTATCGCCCGAACAGGGTGATGAAAGAGGTCAATGGCTCTGATTCTTCATGCAACTGGATCTGCCAGAAGCCTGATGTGGCATCAAGTTTAGAAAAGACAGCAGCGCCTTTTAGTTGTGCCAAGGTGTCATCAACAGCTGGCAGGATATGTCTTTCTCTGCACACGCTTTCATTTTAGTTTTGTAAGATCCATGCAGATTCGGATGTTACCATTAGGTTTCGGCACCACCACCATCCCTGCGCACCACTCAGTCGGCTCTTCTATTTTTCTTATGACTCCCAAGGATTCCATGCTTAGTAGCTCCATTTTGACTTTTTCAACTAGAGGCAGCGGGACTCTTCATGGTGTGGCGAGTGTGTAGGGGCTTGCTCCATCTACTAATGTGATCTTGTAGCTCCCTTGCAGCTTACCCAGCCCAGTGAAGACACTTGGGAACATGGCTTTGTACTCAGATTTAGCTCCTGTATGGCTGGGAGTCCTAGTAATGGCATTACTAGATCAGCTTTGATGAACAATTCTTGATTTGTTTTGTTTTCACCTTTAGTTATTTCAGCTTGAGTCTCCCATCTCTGTTTTTAGAGTATACAAACTAAGGGATGGCTCCCATGAATGCAACATCATCAGGCAATTCATCCTCAACTATGGCCTCAACCCTCTTGACTGATCTGCACACTGATGCAAAGTGTCCTGTTTTCTTGCATTTTCTGCATTCAGCTTCCTTAGCTGGACCTGTTTCCATGTATGGGTGCCTTTCCCACACCTTTTGCATGTATGTTGTAGGTATTATATGTTCTGTTGAGACATTTTATGTGTGTGCCCCGTTTATTGCTGTTGACAGCTTTGACTTGCCTTTCTCTGTGTTGATATTGCATCCACATTAACAGCTTTTTGTTCAGGATTTTCACGCTGTCTCAACAATGGCTGTTGCTTTTTAACTTCCACTTGCTGTCTCACTTGTGTTATCGTCTTAGCCAACGTCAATTCAGGGTCTAGTTATAATACTTCCGACAATTTCGAGTCTCTGATTCCAACCACACTGAACTTGCAATGTTGTGTGTGTTTGTGTAGGTCTGTAATGAAGTTTTCAGCCGAATCTCCTACCTGTTGACATCTACTGTTGAATTTTGAAAGTTCGTAAATCACATTGTGCTTGCCAATGAAATGATCTGCAAATGCTGTCCTTACAGTACTGTAATATGCTCGTTGCTGCTCAGTCAATGGCAACGTATTAAAAACGTCACCGCTTTTCTCTTCCATTACATAAAGTAGCGTATTTACCTGATAGCCTTCGTCTTTATCAGCCAACCTCAACGCAAGCCTGAATCTCTCGAAGCATCTTATCCATTTTATCCATTGTGCGCATGAGCTCAGCTCGTCAAAGTTAAAGTTACCAGGGGGTGCCAGTGAAAATATCTGGTCCATCTTCTACAGTCTTCTGACGCAGGTCCAGATTGTCACTTCTGACTCCATGTAGTAAACTTTATCCAACAGAACCAATAAAGCACGGGGACACAAGTTGTATACTGAGTCGTCTTTTACTCACTTCCTTTTCGTGTATCCAAGCATCACTCTTAAACCAAATGTTAACATATACTGCTACCTAGGGGCTCTCTACATTTTATCCACTATCACTACCTCAGAATTAAATTGCACTTGACCCAGCCCATTAGCGCTTTGCATGTGCAATTTCACCAAACCCACTTGCACTTAGACTTAGTGCATGCTTGCATGAAAACACCAAAACTTCATGGCTATGCTGACTGACTTTGTGCTTATGACTTAAGGCTTAATGCTTGCGCTCTTAAAATAGGGCCTAAAGTGTATTTTTATAGTACAATGACACTTTTATATGTCAAAAGATTAAGGAAAATTTGATTCTTCATGTCATGACCCCTTTAAGGGGTAAAATTTGCCCACTAGATTTAATTTTCATTATTTACATTTATGAGGGCAGATTTGTTTCTGAACTATAATAGAATGTTAAGAACTGTATCAGATGTTACAGTTAAAAATAGACTAATTCGTTACAGGGGCATTTTTTGCTCGAACATTTTGAATTATGTGGTTTGGTTGCTGTGGTTCCAGTCGAGCATCTTTTATATGTGACACATGTCTCACTCACCTCTACCACACAGGTGTAGTCGGAGCCGTCCAGCAGACTGATTTTGCACTGCATGTTTTTGGGTTTCCTGCTCACTTTCAGTGGAGAGCGACTCACTTTACTGGACGATGACCAATGTGAGGTGCGGTCGTCCTCGGGCGGATGGTGATCAGGTTTCCCTTGCAGGACTCCGCCCCCCTCTCGCTCTCCACCCTGATCAACAACACAAAGCCCAAACATAATCAATTAAACAAACCTGAAACCTGACAGGAAGTGAGCAGACTGAAGATGATGTCATACCTGCTCTTTTCTAACAGGTGTGCTGTGTGCAGCAGCAGGAGGTAGCTGGTTGTCAAGGGGCGGGGCCGAATGGGGCGGAGCTGCACTGGCTCCCTGCTGCTCTGATTTGCTATCTGGTTCTGTCGTCATGTCAAATCAAACTGTGACGAGATGAAAGATCAACACAGATGAGAAAAGATCAATCTCACTTTATATAATCTATGCAAACTTTATGTATGTTTATGTTAATGTTATTTCTATATTATTTTATACAAGATATGCATCCTTTTTGTTTTCTCCCCAATTTGGAATGCCCAATTCCCAATGCGCTCTAAGTCCTCGAGGTGGCGTAGTGACTCGCCTCAATCCAGGTGGCAGAGGACGAATCTCATTTGCCTCCACGTCTGAGACTGTCAATCCACGCATCTTATCACGTGGCTTGTTGAGCGCGTTACCGTGGAGACGTAGCACGTGTGGAAGCTTCACACTATTCTCCACGGCATCCACGCACAACTCACCACACGCCCCACCGAGAGCAAGAACCACATTATAACGACCACGAGGAGGTTACCCCATGTGACTCTACCCTCCCTAGCAACCGGGCCAAATTGGTTGCTTAGGAGACCTGGCTGGAGTCACTCAGCTCACCCTGGATTCAAACTCGCAAACTCCAGAAGTGGAAGTCAGCATCTTTACTCACTGAACTACCCAGGCCACCCCAAGATATGCATCCTTATATCATAAGTGACTCATGAGCAGAGAATTCTAAGTCAAAGCCCAATAAATTAATAAAGATGAGAAGAGGGGAACCAGATGAAAAGACCTTCATCACATCAAACACAGCGAACAGGAAGCCAACAGCTGCATTTCCTGTGCTACATCACAATCCGGCTTTTATTTCTGAAGAAGGATAAAAATAGATTCTGCGTTTGCGTGTGTGGCGTCTCCTTGCATGTGTTAAATGAAGATCAGATGATGTTGAAGAATATTAAATTCATGATACAGGAAGCTTTAGTAAGTCAATGTGATTCTTTGTATCTTGAGTTAAAACATTATTCCAGAAGAGCAAGTCTCTGTGCATCTCAAAAGACTCCAATAATCTCACACCTGTCTCCTCAAGAGTATCACAAGAAATATACAAAAATGTCTTGAGAAATCTGTTCTTACATTTACTGCCAGAACTGACTGTTCCTTTGTGAACGGACCCTCAGACAAAAACCCAAACATCAATTAACTGCAGCATGCATGAGTGACGGCCAAGTGACGACATGTACTGTATGCGACATGCAATAATAATAATAATAATAATAATAATAGTAATAATGCAATAATTCACAAGAGACAGTCATCATGTCCAGCTATCCGTCACAACATCGGTGGCACAACGCTGAGCTCAACATCTATACAGAGACGAAACATTTATATTTCAATACACCAGGCACCACAAAAGGCCAAATTCATATTGACATTTGTTCCACATGAGCAAACAAAAAGCTTTCAGTCTCGATCCGTGAGTGAGGAACATTTCCTATCGCACTGTGAAATTACATGTGGATTATTAAGAAATGTCACAGACCAAACATAACCAGGAATATGAAAGACCAATCTACAAAAACCTTTCAAGTGTATGAATAAATTAAAATTGATTTCAGATTTAGATTGGAGCTTGTTCACTAGTGTAAAGAATATTCAATTATTCATTCCCACAAACAGAATTTGCTGTTTAATATGTGAGTTGTCCTTGACATTAACCATTTAAGCTCCTTTTAAAGGTGTTTTATTTTGATTTTTTTTTAAGTTTTATTTGGAATGCCCAATTCCCACTACTTAATAGGTCCTTGTGGTGGCATGGTTACTCACCTCAATCTCAGTTGCCTCCGCTTCTGAGACCGTCAATCCGTGCATCTTATCACGTGACTCGTTGTGCATGACACCGCGGAGACTCACAGCATGTGGAGGCTCATGCTACTCTCCACGATCCACACACAACTTACCACACGCCCCATTGAGAGCGAGAACCACTAATCACGACCACGAGGAGGTTACCCCATGTGACTCTACCCTCCCTAGCAACCGGGCCAATTTGGTTGCTTAGGAGACCTGGCTGGAGTCACTCAGCACACCCTGGATTCGAACTCGTGACTCCAGGTGTGATAGTCAGCGTCAATACTCGCTGAGCCCCTTTAAAGGTGTTTTTAAAGTTTTCCTGTGTCAGTGGCATACCCAAAATTAAAGGCTTATAACTCGAAAAATGAAACAAGGAGCATCAAGTGTTTAGTATCATTCTAAAGAAAACTTTTCACATTTTTTAATGATATAGATTATGATACATTCTGAGACTCTAAGCCTAAGAAACTGCTGAAAATCACAAAATAAATTGAGCCAAGCATTTACTTTTTTTCTTATTTTTCTGATTTGACATTATATATCTCTGTGTGAAAATAAGGTGGCTCTGAAAAACTGCTTTTGTTTTGTTCCCAATCATGTCAACTGTATCTGAGACATTTTTGTGTTGATATGACAAAAAGATTTCCTGTTGACCATTTCATTTTCTATTTAAAAAGGAATAAAGAGATTGGGGGAAAAGGCTACATTTTTGTTTTCCTTCAGTGTTAAAGAAAATTAGTTTACGCCTTGAATCTTTGATACGCACATGTGAGTGGCACTGAAACGCCCCTTTCATCTGATTGGTGAACCCGCCCCTTCTTCTGTACTGCCTTAATCCTATCAGCCAATATTAGAGTTGGGACTGCTCTGCAAATTTGTCTCAATTTTCATTAAATATTGTCCCAAGCAAGTTTATTTTTGACATTTAATAATATATTTACTAAATGTTCATCCAGGCTGATTTTACACGCCGTGTCCCACGTCCCGACGGACTTACAGTATGAATCTTAGCTATCAGAATTTTATGTCCACTCCACTCCATGTTCATGATGCCTAAACATTAATTTAGCATTCGCTTTTATCCAAAGCAACAGAACATTACATTTATCAATGGGACATGGCACTACAGTCACTACAAAATCATACAATGTTATTAAAAATAAAAATAATATATAACAGACCAACTCCCAAGTGGTGTGGCTTGTGATCTCTCACGCATCGTCCATTAGAGGCAACACCTCGCAACAACACCATGATGTGCCAAGCAGTAAGATTCTAATACATGGCATGCATAGTTTACAGTTAGTGGTGGTTCAGGACAATATTTAATGAAAACTGAGACAAATTTGCAGAGCGATCCCAACTCTAATTCTGACTGATAGGATTAAGGCAGTACAGAAGAAGGGGCGGGTTCACCAATCAGATATAAGGGGTGTATCAGTGCCGCTCACATGTGCGTATCAAAGATTCAAGCCGTAAATTAATGTTTTAAACAATGAAAGAAAATTAAAATTGAGCCATTTCCCCCTTTCTCTTTATTCTTTTTTAAATAGAAAATGAAATAATCAACAGAAAATGAGTTTGCATCTGTTTATTCTATTCATCAGTGTTAAAACCAATAAAGAAGAAACCGCATTTTTAGTTTTTCATTTTTGGGTTTAAAAAGTAAAAAAGAATGGACGCAAAAGTACACGGACCGACAAAGCAATCAAAAGTTATAGCATTACAAATTTACCATATTGTCCAAAAATGTCTCAAAACAGATAAAAGGGGTTTTTGATTTCTGAATACAGAGTTTAAAACTATTCAGTTTAATGCTGTTTTGATTCAGACTGATTTGGGAATTAATCACTTAGACTAATAGATTTGACTAATTCATTGAACTGATGTAAAATAATGACTCAGTAATCGAACTATGACTTCCAAGCAAGTTTTACTCTAGACAAGAGCTACAGTATATCGAGCTCATTAATATGTATGTTCACTATAGAAATTTCCATGACTTTTCCAGGCCTTGCAAACACCAGTTTAATATTCCCTGATATTTCTAGGTTTTGCATGACTGTAGGAACACTGCTTTGTATTTTGGAGTGAAATGTGACCCCAATATGTTTTTGTGAGATGCAGTCTAATATATGTAGGTAGTTTTGCTTCCACTGATGTCGTTAGACCGAATAAAAAGCAAAGAACTGAGCAATAACAGTGACAATGATCTAAAACAGAACAATCATCTAATCTAGGGTGAGTGCAGCTGCGCTCTCATTACCAGAGAGAATTCAGTCAGAAATAGAAGAAATCTTCATGAGACGTCATCGAAGGACAGACAGCTGAACAACACACTTAAACTAAAGCACTCTAGTCACTCTGACATAATTTCCTGTTTCCTGTGAGATGTGTTGCTGCTGTCCGTGGTGCTGAAACACTCACAACAAACAACAACTGAAATAACAAAGTCTTGTTGAATCATGTTGATTTATCATAATGAAGAACTTGATAGTATGTTTTTGTAGATGTTTTTCTGTGTCTTCTGTTAGCTCTCATGTGCTTTTACTATTTACACTACGTGTAAATATCACCTGCCACACAGCACGGCTATTTGCACTCCAATAGTCTAGTGGAAACACAGAACTTAAAGACAAACTTCGTCCCTTTATGTCTTCTGAATGAATTAATAGATTTCAGAAATTAATTAATAGAACTTTTCTGTTTCTCCAAACTCACGCTTATCAGTTGCACATGATTTTAGTTCTTTAATCTTCCCATTCTGTCAAAATGACAGATAATGGTTATTTTTAGTGCAACCTCTGAAAGTGTCTAAAAATGTGGCGCTCTTGCACAAGACACTGTACAAACATCGAGACATGGGGCTACGTCCGTCTAGTGCAAGTTTACATAGGAAAGCAATTGAAAAACAGCGTGAACAGTATGAAAAGCCCCCAAGAAAACTGACAACCACGTGTGGGCCACTGACAATTTCAAATGGGCCCATGGGCCACCAGTTGAATAGGCCTGGTGTAGGGTGTCTGTGGGACTCTAAATAAATAACAACTTCATAATAATTACTTTATTTATATTGCACATTTTAGCAATTTAGCACAAAGTGCATCACCAAACATAAAATCAAAACACACTCAGTAAAACATAAGGTAAAAAATGACAAAGTAGTAAAAGCAAGTTTATACAAATGAGTTTTTAAATGAGTCACAGATTCAGCAGATCTAATATCACAGGGCAGGCTGTTCTATAATCGAGGGGTGTTCACTACAAACGCTTGATCACCTTTTGTTTTGTATCTGGATCTTGGAACAGCCAACAGTTCATGACAAGATGATCTAAGAGGTCTAACTGTTTCATAATATCTTAAAAGTTCTACTAAATAATCAGGCGCCAACCCATGTAATGAATTATATGTAATTAATAAAATCTTAAACCCTAACATAAATTGGTAACCAATGCAAAGAAGCTAAAACTGGAGTAATATCAAAAAGTGTCAAAAGTCTAACTGCAGCATTTTGCACTTGTAGCCATGCTAAAGTGCGTTGATTTTCAGTTGTAAACAGTGCATTACATTAATCAAGGCGAGGAGAAATAAAAGCATGAATAAGCTTCTCTGTATCCCTAAAAACCTTGGAAATGTTCCTTAACTGATAAAAACAAGACTGAACTAACTTCCTGATGTAATATTCAAAATGTAAATTTGTGTCAAAATAGATGCCCAAATTTCTCACCACCTGCTGAATATTTTGGACAACCTGATTAAGTGCTGGCTCAATCTGATTCTTTTTAAAACCATGACCGATTATGACAACCTCTGTTTTATCAGTATTTAACTGCAGAAAATTACATGCCATCCAGTTTTTTATATCCATTATACACTCTTGAAGAGCATTTAAACAAGACAGATCATTAAAAATTAATGTTGTGTTTTCAAATCACTGAACCAAGAGGTAACATATATAGAGAGAAAACAAAATTGGCCCTAACAGTGATCCTTGCGGAACACCAGAGCTTATAGCTGAAGAGGAGGACATCTCATCTCCAACAGACACTACAAATTTCCTATTTGACAAGTAGGAAACAAACCAGTCAAAAGCCACCCCAGATATTCCCACCAGGGTATGATATTAGCACCCGCCAACCGCCAAATGCTGGCATTTAATGCACATTAGCGGGTAATTTTGCTCATCTACCCGCCACTGTGGCAGGTGACCTGTAAGACATCTCGGAGTGTCATACAACAAGAAATTCCATAGACACAAAGACACACACTTGAAGAAACACACTTGAAGATATGTTGAAAAACAGACGAAACAAAAGCTGTCAATGCGCATGTCTGATTCTGTGTATTCAGAGGGAAACTTCTTTCACTGGTGCGATGGTGCTCACACTGTGTCTTGTAGGACTCGCATATGATGCGTTCTCTCTATTTCTTTTCTGTCAGTCATCTCAGGACAGTTTGCAATAATAGTGTCGTGTATGAATGCTGTATATGATCTCAGACCATCTCAGGAGATATACGCAAATGACATACAACAACATTGGGACTACAGGCGAATTGTCATATGTCATGATAATTCAGTACAGCCTCAGAAATGGTTCTTGAACAAGAAGTTTCTCTTTTGAGCTTGTATATATACTATACAGTATATATAAGTGGCTGGTAAAAAATCAAAGTGGCTGGTAAAATTGGGAATTCACCTGCCACTGTGGCTGGTGGCCAAAAAACATTAATTTCATACCCAGATATTCCAACCCATCTCTTCAATGTTTTGATTAAAACTAGTGCAAAAAAGATGCTTTTTGTTGCTATTTACACTTA